>NC_089312.1:3012800-3072800 GCF_036669915.1 Pocillopora verrucosa
ATGTCTTCAGTGAGACTACATGTACCAATTTCAAAGAGAGTTGAAAAGGAAGGCCCTTTAAGGATAATTTTAACTTTCCATGCAACTGTAATGGTTGTTATCAGTGACAGTGTTACTGACAGTGTAGATCTCTAAAGCAACTTAATGTTTTCCTGGTTTAAATTTGTCTCAATCTACATGTATCTGATTTTTTGGCATAGGATAAAAATCAAACACAAGTTTACAAAAGAATTGACATTACATATTGAGTGGATATCCATTATTGTGAATTATTATTGTTTTACAGTTTATTGTCAATACCATTCTTGTTTTGTGGTTGTAGGGTTCCACCATTCCTAGTGTAGCCTCTACATCACAGGAATACCAGGAAAACAGGGCACTTAAAGTCACTTTTCTAAGCAGGGAGTGGAGATCATCAACTGATGGGGACTTTTCAACTTTCAACCGAGAGCTGGCCATCCAGTTAGCTAAACACACTAATGCGGATGTTAGTATCTTGCTTCCAAATTGCAGTGAAGAGGACAGGATCAGTGCTAAAAAGCACAATGTGAAGCTCATTGAAGTAGATGGTATTCCTGATCAAATGCCAGTTCTTTGGCTGTCACGTTTTCTAAGAAACCATGCAATTGACTGTGTCATTGGTCATGGAGTTGACATTGGCCAACCAATTTCATTCATTGAGGCAAATCCAATTAATTACAGTCATTGTAAATGGATTCAAGTTTTTTCCTCTGTTTCTCAAGTAGATAGACTGTTTGAACATTTTGATGATATACGCATTCTTTACAAACATTTAGAAATGGTTGATCAAGTTATCACAGTTGGACCCAAGGTGGGAGAAGCCTACAGGCATAACTTAATGTATCGAGTTAATCACAAGAAAAATGTTTTTGACCTTACTCCAAGCATTTTCTCTGAATTTTTGGAAGTAAGGCAAGCTGCTGAAGAAGGAAAAACATTCATTATTCTTGTTATTGGAAGTATTGACTGCAGCTGTATATATTTTAATATCCCAGAGTACGAAATAGCTGCTAAAGCAATTGCTGAGTTGAAAGATGAATCCTACAAACTCAAGTTTGTTTATCCAGATGGAGGTAAAGGAGATATTGGAACACAAAATTTGCTCCACTATGGCATTAGTGATAATCAGCTTATTGTTTGCAGCTTTGATGATAGCAGAGAGGTGCTGGCTGACTTATTCTGTACAGTGGATCTTGCAATAATGCCATCCACGATAAAATGTTTTGGAATAAAAGCTCTTGCAGCATTATCTGCTGGTCTGCCTGTACTTGCAACTATCACGCGATAGAAATCTCGAGCTCCTAATCTAACTGTTATAAACAGAGTTACATCTAAGAGTCAGAAGAGGCTTCAGGAAGAGCTTAAACAAAAAGAAAGAAGAAAGAAAGAATTATAAAAGGGGCTTGAAGATCTGACTCTGGTATTTCATCATTAGATATTATTGTTGTCTGTGATATTTTATTTGCTCCGCGTCCAAGGGAGCTTACACCCTTGCGAAGATTTGCACGAGACATTATACCTTGGAAAATTTGCGGCAGAACACTAGCCGTGAATGTTCCCGAAAATGTTTTAGAGATTTTGTGAGTCTTTTATTATGGAAATTATCTTTGAATGCATGCATGCGTGAGTTCTGGGCGCGACAAGGACTGATTCACGGTATGTTGTTGCGTAGTCTTGGATCATTTATACGTTGCGATGATACTTTGGTTCACTTTGGTTCTGGTAAACCAAATGTAGGAAAACTTAAGTTATTATTCGAGCCTTAAATTACACCTTGTATGGCTACTTTACTTCGTTCTGTCATCGTCCAACGTAAACTGGAGTTTTATACGCTTATGATCATACTGCACATTTAATTTAAGCTTGTTTATTGTAGGTTCAATTGCAACCAGTGATTAATTGAGATTTAATTACCTTTATACGACTATTAAAGGGCACTTCAAAAAGGTAAAAGCAAAGTTTTGTCTCTCTGATTCGTTCGGACCAATGAACGTATGTTAGTTCTGGAAATGAGTTCAGATACAAAAGCAATTTCCTCGTGGCTGCCATTAATTTGGCTGTTCCTGTCTCACTCTGTTGTCAACTGGCCTCGATCTGAGTCTCTTAGTTTTCTCATCACTTTCAAGTCGATTGAGTAGTTCATAAAAACTTTTATATTTCATTTCAAACAAAGCTGGAAGAAAAATTTGGGAGGTATTTGCGTTTTGATCGTGAACACAACTGGATTGAAGTTTTCTTATTCAACTTCCCCGCAAAGTTGTTTGTTTTGAGATTAATACATCAGTAAAAGTTTAACTTTGTTTTCAGCAACTGAAATCGTTTATGTGTTACCTTTGTGATCAAATAAAATTCTTTCTTAGTCTTTTTAATTGTTATTGGATGTCTTTGAATCATTTCGCAACAAGAAAAAGTTTTGGAAAGTTTGTAAGTTAGTCAGACATGAATGACTTTGTGGTTATTTAATTAGTTGACTTTCGCGACGCAATATTTGTATATTGCAATTGAGACTTGCTTTCAAGTAAAAGTCTTCTTCTCTGACTCTTGATTTATCGGTAGACTTCGTAGTCTTTGTCAGTTACCTTAAATGTTTTGCTTTTAGGTACATAACAAACTACGCATTTTGTGGGCAATCAGCCGAATTATATTTAAAACGCATTGTCACATAGTTTTAACATAATGCCGCGCCAACTGATCCTAAACCTAAAGGATACAACTAAATAAATTATCATAAAGATGGAAAAATATAGGAGAGAAAATAATCAACTAAAATATATTCGTGGATTGCAGATGAACTGCTTCAAGGATTCATCTTTGAGTTAAGAATATGCAGACTCATGTGAAGCTATTTTGCTGTGGTTCTGCCCAGATAATCGTGAAAAATGACTTTCAGCAGATAATTATCTTCTATGATACTAAACAAAATTTGAGGATAAAAATATCTGGTTTGAAAAACAGGATCCTTTTGTGAGAAACGGCTACTCTCCCTGGGAAATCCGTTTCCACTTTAAGTCATGCGTTTGGAAGAGGGAATTTAATATTTCATACAACAACAGAGTTAACTCGGTAAGATGCAAATTGTTATTTTTTTTATTTATTCTCACTGTTATGCACCGACCGTTCAACTATCACGCGATAGAAATCTCGAGCTTCTAATCTAACTGTTTTAAACAGAGTTACATCTAAGAGTTAATAAAGCTTCTTAGGAAGAATCCAATCAAAAATAAAAAAGAGAGAAAGGAGGCATGGAGATCTGACTCGGGTATTTCATCATTAAATATCATTATTGTAGTCTGTAATGTTTTTCGTCTGTGAGACATTATACCTTGAACAAATTAGCGGAAAGACTAAACTTGAAAGATTCAATAAAATATATTTGATAAGAAAGCTGGTAAAATACAAGAGAGACAATAATCAACTAAAATATTGACATGGATTAAAGATGAAATGCTTGAAGGATTAATCTTGGAGCTTTACGATATGCAAAAACTGTAATGTTCTCATTTTTTTAGCTTTGTGTGGTTCTGCCCAAATGGTCATGCAAAAATATTTTCCGCAGTACTGATCTTCTACAATGCCAAATACAGTTCAACTTTAAAAATATCTGGTTTGAAAAACAGTATCCTTTTGCGAGAGATGGCTGATTTCTCAAGCAAAACTCATTTTCTGCTTTAAGTCGTACATTCAGTAGGAAGACTTAAATTGTACATACACCACAGTTAAATAAGTTCGATGCAAATTTTTATTGCTTTATTTATTCTCACTGTTACGCACCGACCGTTGTTTGGAAAGAAAAAGATCCTGAAGAACTTCTGTCTGATTGTACATTGTTTGCCGGTTTCAGGAAAATTTTGACAGGTGTGACTCACCTACAAGTAATATCTATAGATCGTGTTTAGTGTTGCATACCTTAACCACGTGCACCTCTGCTGCACACGTAACTTATTAGTCTGGCAATCAATCCTAGTAATCCATTTTAAAGAATGGAGAAAGTAAGAATATATCAATTCTATATCGTGTACCACTCTCTCTATTTTACGGTTAATGGTGATTGTGTTTCTCTTTTTCAGAAATCTTGACATCATCCCTTTCTTGCATGCCACATCTTGAAGGAAGAAAATTCAATTAAAGGTATGTAGACATCTAGTTTGCACACGTGAACTATGAGGTCCCTTCGTTCAATTTGTATATTTGGGTTCCCAGTTGAATTTCCATGTCATCAAAGTTCTACTCTGTATGCGATCTTGCGATAAGGAACTTGATTTCAACTCACATTGCTGTCCATGAGAAGAGTTGACCCGAAGAAAGAGCAGGTACAGAAAGAATAGTAAAGTTATTCACTCCGTAATTTTAACTTTGATAACCTGTTGTTGACTCACAGTATTTCTCTCGCGTAAATGCGTATGATTACGAATATTTTAACACAAGCCTTTGAAAATAAGTGAATGGTGAAGACATACTTGATACATGAGCTACTTTTTTTCTTTTTTCAGGACGATTACGTCGCCTCTTCACGAGCTCCGGGTGTAATTATTTGGTTTGAAGGGTAAGAAGATTCATGAAATATGAATTGATGCGATTTCCGTCGCTAGGGAATGACTAGCCTTCTCCAATTCAATATGTTTTCCGAGAACTCGTGTTAGGCATTATTTATCGATGATATTTTTTCGACAAAATTATTGTGCCTTTAAATTCAATCTGATAAACCATAGGACATGTGACTACAAGTAATGTTTGGGACAAATCTTCCAGTCTTAAGTTACAGTTAACTAATTTTCCACAAAATGTGGCTCTTATTTGGTGCATATAAGCAGATAAATCTAACAGTGCTAAAACATAATATTGACAGAGAGGATTTCTCATACAGAAAACCCAAAAAGATAGGGAATATTTCTATAACAAATAACCATTGAGGAGGGTGGGATGGAAAGAAAATGGCGAATGAGGTTCAGTGTGCACTGAAGAGGCTATTGAGCATTTGAACTCTATTCCCAAAGCAATCTTTCTTTGTGCTTCAGCATATAGCTTTACTTCACTAGTAACAGGAACCACTGAATTAAGTCTGTAGATGTTAAATTTATGCAACAGCCAATTCGAAGCTAAGTTTCCAAAAAACTATCAATGTTTTCCTTCGTAGTTTGTCGAATGACATATATTTACATATTTAGATTTCCTCAGTTTCCACTTTCAACCTGCTCTATTCTGAAGTTAGCAGACACATGAAGTATCCATGAATTGAAATATCTGAAGGTTTTACCATTATAGGATTGCTCTTGAGTTCAATTATTTTCCAACAACCCCTTTTGAGCATGGTCGAGTGAAACAGCCTTATGTCATCTATGTGTTTCAGATTGTCCTAAAGCTTTCTTCAGTTCATTACACTGTTCAATAGCAACAATTACTGCCTTAACCCTTTAACTCCCAGATCCAATTTTTAATTCTCCTTACTGTCAGTTATACAATTCTTATAATGTTAGTTCAGAGGATTTAGTATTGGATCAACTAATTATCCCTGAATTGAAATTTTTCTTAATTCTTGTCACTTATTTGGTCTTGGTCACTCATGGGAGTTAAAGGAATAAATATAGCACCTTAAATGGAATTTTTCTGACTGTCAATATCTCTCACATTTGATTAATATTTATTTTATGTTTTTCTTTTTCAGAAATTATTACATGTCCATCATTTTCTGACTGCTCATATTGTGATTTTTTGAAGGCAGGAAATCTTAACAGGGTAGGTATATATGTTTTTTTTTCCATTTTTCCCTCTTTAATATAAGACATATATGTAAGGATTTTTTGTGTCTCATTCTCATGGGAATGAAAAATGTTATTATGGGCTATTCTCTTTTTTTCATGAATATCAGTTTGCTTTGAATATAAAATATAATGTTAAAGTAGCAAGATAAGCCATTAATTAAATTTGCATCAATCTTTAACCAGTGGTTCGATCCTTTGAATTTGTGCTCAGGAGTATAATTGAATGTTGTCATCCTTCAATAGTGTTTGACACCATGTCTTATTATGTTGGACCTTGTAGCTGAAATGCATGTAATGATTAGAAAGTTGCTTTGGTTGTTACAGGTGTAATGACCAGTATAGGATGCAACTGCTTGCTCTCATGCAAGGTTCTGTATTTGTGACCATCCATATAATTTTTGGGAGAAAGGTGATAGCAAGCTTAAGCTCACAACAGGCTTCTACTTGAAAACATCCATGTTTATAATTATCAACTTCTTGATTAGCAAAAATCAAAGGTGGAACATTTGGCTGTGAATGAGTTGCATTAGGATTTAAAGCAGACACTTTAATTACTTTTTCTCATGTGGAGGTTACTTTTGATGATGTTTGTAGCATATTGAAGCACAAAATCTAACTCAGTGCTGGATGAATTGTGACAATTACATGTAAACAATCCAATATGTTCAAGATATTCATAAATCACAGTTATACAGCCAAAATGTTTGTGTAAAAGTATATTTCATTGGATGGCCAGAGGGATTTTTAGGGGATGGTAAAAATAATGAAAATCATTATGGCCCATACCATCTTACAACTGCTTAAATGATGAAATTTAAAATATTTCATATCTAGCCCAATCATGGATTTTTAGATTAAGGAGACCTTTAATTGTTTAGAAAATAATAATCTGAAAGTTGACTTTGTGGCATTAATGGCTAATAGAGGCTGTTTATTTTTTTCCAATGAAAAGTTTGTGAAAATGGCTGCCCAGGTAAAATGTCAGGCGGGATATAGGCGGGATCCCGGCAATCTCACCCAGGATCCCAGGTGGGAATGGCGGGATCCCGCCTTAGGTGGTGGGATCCCACCTTTCCCACCTGGGATGAAAATTTGATCCCACCTGGGATCCCGCATTTAATGCGGGATTCCTGCATCCCACCCGGGATCCTAGGTGGGACTTATGCATTCTACCCGGGATCCTGGTCGGGATTTACATATCCCACCTGGGATTCTTTATCCCAGCTACGAAAATATTGTTTTGCTGTTTTTATTCTTACAAAACGTTTTTGTGAGAGTTCCAATACTTATGGATCATCCACACACTCCGCAAATATTTGGCATGCAGACAAGACAGAGGTGGTCACTGTTCCCTTTGAGAAAATACACCTTTTAAATGACTTCTTCAATTTGCTTTATTTGAAACTCTGATCTGAAAATATTTTTAAAACAAGACTTGTTAGTAGTGAGAAGTACAAACCGAGTTTCTTTTCATAACTTAATTTCTTAAATGTCCCAATCACTGGACCTCCTAAAAAATATTACTTCTTTATATTTTTGGTGCAAAATACAATTCCTTCTTTACATACAAATGAAAAGTAAAAGTCACAGTTCAATAATAACAGCTCTAAAGTTTACTTGTTGTTCTTCTCTGTGTCAGAGATCAACAAAATTTTTCTATACCTTGTAGGTCTGGTATAAAATTGTACTTGTAGTATAAAATGACAACCTTGTATCTTCGTTCTCTCCACCCCTTTCCAAGCTCGGTAACGCTTCGGACTGTGCATAACCATTTGCAGACGAGAATTCCAATGCACCTCTGTAATCGCATGTAGTTGCTTCTGTCTCTCGTGCAAATGTTTTCTCCGTTATGAGACGCACTTGACTCTGTTGGCACCACTGCTAGTTCACTGGAAAGACCGACTGAGGAATTGAGATGGCTAACTGTGTTGAAACGTGTTGCTGAACGCTTGTTGTGGTCAAGCCTTGTTGATTTGGGTACTGGTACACTGTGATCATCTAGGTATCTCTTATACTTCCTAATGTTATTGGCTTGTGTCGTTTCTCACCTTCGCCGTGAACATAACTCAAGTGGGTTTCGAGTCTTTCTTTCCTCGAAAACTTTCGGCCACAAATCGTGCATTCTTGTTCGATTCTTGTCGATTATTTCTACATAGAGTGAATTCACATCATTATTTATGTCATCATCAAAACATGAATCCAAGGTATCCACCATCTAAGAGAGGAGAACCGGTCAGAAGAGACAGAATAATGTTGCGCGCTTCTCTTGAGACTGCAATGGGTCAAGCCAGCGGATTCTCTTTGGTAAAAGGTCCACGTGATCATGCCCGTAATCAAAAAAAAACTCCATTTGGCGCTCATCTTTGAATGTACTTTTCATCGGTTAACCGCTCTTGCTTCAAGTTGTTTCTTTTCCCAACTGTTTTGCCTAATATAACACTTCTAAAGATTGGTTTTATTGTGGTTTAATGGGAAAACGAGAACAGCGTGAGTGTTTTAAATGAAAAGAAAGTCGTTGGCGCCGTGAACTTAAAAGAAGGGACAATTAACAGTTGACATATCGACTGGTTCAAACAACGATCGAGTGGCCATTTAAAGCTAGGATTTTTAGAAGTTTGTGGTGAGTACAAATTGCCATATTCGTTACGTGATCAAAATCTTATCAAAGAATAGAAATAACGGCTTGAATTAATCTTACCTAACACTCAGCGCAACTGAAACTCAAATAATTCTGAGAATCGAATTGGTCGCTTGCATACTGCAGTTTCCTAAGCTTACACTTTACAATGAAATAAATCTATGAGTAAGGTTTCAAGATTACTTTAGTCACATTTGGGAACATTCTGACCTTGCTTTGCTTTGAAAAATTCGACTGAAGAGAGAGCAGACTTTCAATCAGTACCTTTGTCAAAATTTTGATAACATGAATTATTGAGGTTTTGTCTTTCTTTTATTCTTTGATACACAACAGCCAATTTTTTTAAACGTTGAGCCTTATTACTCTGTAGATGGTCTGCTTAAATGATGAAGAAAAAGTAATATGCTGAGTTTTGCTGTTATTCTTTAAGAATGTTTGGTTAAGAAATTTGTTAATGAAACAAGTCAAACACATGCTGGTTCATTGCAAATAAATTATGAGATCTTTATCACATATAGTCTGTGTATTCATGTACTGTTTGAATCATTTATGATCAATAGCTTGGTAAGACAATGGGATCCCATTGGAGGTGTCAGTATGTTCTATAGCTAGTTGGAAAGTTTTGGACCCTCAGTGGATTGATGGGGTCTATAGCTCACCTAGAAAATTTTATCCTCTTAATTTTAAGATATCCTATCCAGTACATTTCATAAATCTGTGGTCTCCAGTGATAAACAGGATCCCTCAAAGGATTTTTCTGAAAGTGGGAAGCCATCTGTAATTTTATGCAGGGTCTAAACTGGGATTGGCAGGATCCCAGATGCAATCCCGCCTGGGATATGATTTCCCAGGTGGGAAACTATCTGAAATTTGAGGCAGGATCCTAAGACGGATTGGTGGGATTCTAGGTTTAATCCTGCCCGGGATGTGCTTTCCCAGGTGGGATGCTATTAGGAATTTAAGGCGGGATCCCAACTTCAATTGGCAGGATCCCATGTGGGATCCCATGCGGGATGTTCCATAATCCCACCCGGGATGTTCCATAATCCCACCCGGGATGTTCCATAATCCCACCCGGGATCCCATGCGGGATGTTCCATAATCCCAGGTGGGATCCCATGCGGGATGTTCCATAATCCCACCCGGGATCCCATGCGGGATGTTCCATAATCCCACCCGGGATCCCACCTGAAAAAGGTGGGATTGGCGGGATCCCACCTTATATTTTTACCTGGGTGGCATGCTGAAAGGTTTAAAATGATTTAAGTAAGACATATGTATTCATTGAATCTCACCAGAGGAACAAAGCTAACAGAACTCAACACAAGGAAGAACTTGTGGATAAGATTTTTTCTAAAATGGGTGTACTTTGTACATGTAAATAAGAGCAAGTAACATTATTTTGTTATGGATAGTACATAATGTCCATAATAAAACCAGAACTCTTTTTTTGTTTTCTCTGAAATTAAAAACCATTTTTTTTTGTCAGCCTGGCTCCTTGTTCACTTTTTAGGGGCCTAAACTTGAGTGTTGTAAATTATCGAAATCCTGGAAAACACATGAAAACATAAAGCCCACTTCATGTAATGGACATCATATTAAAGACATAACATTAGAGACATCACATTATAGACATATTATATTATGGACATTATGACTGCATGACTTTAATTATGGTAATTCTCTTTGGAGAAATAAATGCTACATGCATACCAATTTTGTTCAAATTTATCACATCCAAGTTTTCAGTGCTTTTAACTTAAAACACCATTAACATTATAACCATAACAACAACTGTACATTGATTAGGAGAAGTAACACCACGCTAACTGAGGAGTATAAATTTTTAAAAAGAGTAAGTTCAAGTGTGAATAAAGTTTTTTGAGACATACATGTATATTTAGAGTCAGCACCTTCTTTTATAATATCTGAAGATAACAAATTAAAATATAACATGCAATGTTTCAGAAATGTAGCTTAAAACAAGCAATACTTCAACTTTCAAAGGTCATTGCACTGATAATACTATAGAGAAAGTTGTCAATTCATACAGTTCAGTGCAGTGTAACTTTCCAAAATAGTATCAACTGGCTTATTAACAGTCAATGAATAGTACTCTTACAAAAAGTTCAGAACAATCCAAGTTTTGTACTTAAAGCAGTGTTCAACTACTGCAATCTGCAGCTAGTTTGATTATTTATTTGAAAACATTTTCTTTTTGAAGATATTTAAAAAGCCTCTTGATATATGAAAGACTTGGAACATGGAAACATCCAGTGCCTTTAAGCTCTTTGGAGTCATAGAAGACTCTTCTCTTGTGGGCGATATCAATATTGCTTCTCAGAGGCCAGTTAAATGTTTTGACAACTTGGTGAAGAAATTTGATTTCAATCTCATTATCAGTAACCCTAAGGGCTCTTCCAATGTAAAACTTGGTGTCACACTAGAAATCTGCACCAGAAAGCAAGAACCAAAAGACAGCAGAAACACTGGTTAGAGCATGCTCATTAAAACTGAATTGTAAGGAGCATGCTCTTTATGGAATACTCCAGATACCACAGTTACATGTACACCTAAGTTTAGTATTGATGTTATGATTATCAGCTGAACCAAAAAAGAGAATTAACTTGTAATTGGGCCTGATTAAGATAAATTTATCAGTTCTGACAAAGTCAATTATCAAAAGTTCATATTAAATAAATAAAAATATTCCCTTATTCTTACCAGTGTAAGAAAAATTTCCACAGCATAATGTCCGTAACAAAAATTGTGTGATGTCCATAACAGGAAGTTTTTACCTCAAACACAAAATCTAAATACAGAATAAGGAATACAACTAGATTTTAAAGTTATGCAATCCGCACGATGTGTTGATGTGTTGTGTGTGTGTTCTCATCTTTGTGCCTGAAATCATATGGAGGGTCACATTTGGTCAGCCTTTGTGAATCATGGTGGTTTTTTTTGTTGTTGTTGTTTTTGTTGTTGTTGTTTGTTGTTGTTTTTAATTCTAGTTGACTTTTGATAATTATAAATGAATAAAGGGGGTATAAGTTTATAAGGAAACTGTCAGTGGTGCTGCCTTGGTGGGAGAGTATACCAGGATAATTTAGTATTATCAATTGAGTTGGTAAGGTTTAAAAAGATGACATTTTGAGTGTTAGCCCTTTGTCAGAGCAAACAAATTGTCAGCTTTCAACCTCATTGCAGAGGCGAATTTACAAATTAATTTATCAACTCCGCTGACACTAAGAAAGTACTTTGATACAATTATATAATGTTGCCGTTAATACCACTTATAACCTTGGGGCACCTGGTAGTGCCCTTATTTGTGACTGTCATTGTCTTTCATAACTGATATATAGTAACTGTTGTTCTGCTGCTTGTCTTTTCAGACTTTCTGACTTTATCCCTGATTCAAGGGTTATTTTCTTGAACCCCAGAAAACTCTATACAAGGTAGGAGGACTTGCTGCTATTTTTTTTTCTAATTTTTGAAACTTGTCTTCATTTTGTCAATCTGTATTAACCCTTTAATTGTCATGAGTGACCAAGACAGAATTTCTCCTTACAATATCAACACAATATCAACCAGAGAAGTGATGAGAGTAAAGAAATGTATAAGTTTGGGGATGATTAGTTGATCCAATATTACTGTAAATTCTCTGAACTAACCTTATAAGAATTGTATAGTTTGGAGTAAGGAGAATTACAAATTTGATGTGAGAGTTAAAGGATTTACTTAATAACTTATTTGCAGGGAATAATTTTGTCCTGTTTGCATATGTTTAGAATTCTGCATGCTTTTATTTCACTCATATCCATGTAGTATCAATTATTTTTTCTGATAATGTTATGTCAAGAACTATGCATTATATCACTTACCTATTTAATTATGTTGTGATCGATGGTTGTGATTATGTTTGGCTACAAACATGTGGAAATACTCTTATCATGAATCATGAATGAATCATGAAGATCATGTAAACAATCCAACAAATTCAAGATATTCATAAATTGCCATTACATAAAGCCATTGACGGCCAAAACATTTGTGTAAAAGTATATTTCATTGGACGGCAAGAGCAATTTTTACAGGATGATAAAAATAACCAAAACCATCATGACCTATTCTTTTTTACAACTACCTCAATAATGAAATTTAAAATAAATTATTTCATATCTAGCCCAATCATGGATTTTTGGAATAAGGGGACCCTAAATTGTTTCAAAAATAGTAATCTGAAAGATGACTTTGCAGGAAATGGCCAAGAAAGGCTGTTTATTTTTGTCCAATGGAAAGTGTATGAAAATAGCTGGCACGCTCAAAGGTTTAAAATGATTTCAGTAAGACACAATTGTATTCCTTAAGTCTCCCCAGAGCAACAAAACTAACAGAACTCAACGCATAGAAGAACTTGCAGATAGGATTTTTTCCAAAATGGGTGTTCTTTGTAAATGAGAGCAAGTGCAACTGGCTTACTAAGAGTCAATGAATAGTACTCTTACAAAAAGATCAGAACAATCTAAGTTCAGTTATTAAAGCAGTGTTTAACTTCTGCAATCTGCAGTTAATTTGATCATTTATTTGCAAACATTTTATTTTCAAAGATATTTAAAAATCCTCTCAATATATGAAAGACTTGGAATATTGAAAGGTCTGTTATGATATGCAAAAAACCTTCCGGACATCAACGTTTGCTTTTTCTTTCTTATGTAACTCTCAACTGTTATGTAACTTTCTGGACTGGTTATGTAATCACTTCGGACTACTCACGTGTCAGTTCTCGGGTTACACGACAAAAAACATTTTTTTATAATAAGAGAGTCGCTATCGCGTTGTTGTTGTTTCGTTAGCTCTAAAGGTAACCTGCCTCTCAAGTAATTAAAGTTTGTGTTTAAAGAAGCTTACTGGACTCAGACTCACTATCTTGCTCTCTCGCGTCTTAAAGGACAAAACTTGGTGTCAGGAGGTGAGTCACGTTTCACGAGCTTTGTTGTTGTTGGTGGAAGTTTATTTTATATTGGTCATGACCTCGACCTCTGCTAGTCAGCAACCTTCTGGTTCATCGGCTGCTGCACCGATCTATACCACCACAGTACCGCTAGCCAAACCTCCAGATCCTCTTAATCTCGAAGACAGGTCACGTAGAGGCGATAACTGGTTACACTTTAAGAGAGCATGGCAAATCTATGAACGGGCGGCTGGGATAAGTCAAAAGGACGGCCCAGTCCGTGTTGCTCATTTTCTTAACATCGTTGGAAGAGAAGGAGTCCAATTGTTTGACACCTTTACCTTCGCTGAAGACGAAAGCGCCGACAATATTGATGACGTCCTGGCTAAATTTGAATCTCGTTGTTTGCCGCAGCGAAATCAGACGTATGAACGGTACCTCTTCAACAAGAGAGAGCAAGAACCAGGAGCATAGCACAGCACTGATGCGCCTTTCTGAACACTGTGGGTTCCTAACCCTAAGAGACAGCTTGATAAGAGACCGCCTCATCCTTGGAGTCAAGAATGATTGGTCACACAAGAAACTTTTAGAGAAGAAAGATCTCACTTTGGATAACGCGTTGGATATCCTGCGAACACAAGAGCTAACTGATATACGCGCTTTAGACATGACAACTGAAGAAGCTAATGTGAATAGGGTAAAAGCCAAGAAAACGAAACCGCCTAAGACCCAGACTGAGGATACAACACCGCATAAACACACTTCAGGTAAGAAGCGGACTCCTCCGTGGAAGTCAAGAGAAAAAAGTTCTGGTAACCCCGACAATGTATACACACGAGAATGCAAGTTTTGTGGTACTGTTCACGAGATGAAAAAGTCAGCTTGTCCAGCAGTTGGCAAGAAATGCACCAAATGTGGCAGAGACGGACACTTTGCAAAAAAATGCCACTCTCGCTCTGTCAATCACGTACAAGATTGTGAAATCTACAGCCACAAACCCTCCCCCGCATCAGCTTATGTAACGGCGTGCCTTAACAATAATGCCCAAGTACAACTTCAGATTGATACAGGTGCTTCATGTAACATTCTCCCCAAAAGTGCCTACATCCGGGCTACAGGAGACAAACAGTGTACAAACCTTGAACAGTCGTTTACAAGGCTCATCATGCACAACAAGACTGTAGTCTGGCCACTTGGTCAAATCCACCTACTTACTGAACGGAAAGGAAGAAAATATGGAGTTCTTTATCACATTGTGAAGCAAGATTTGACACCCCTCCTCTGTCGAACGACGTGTGAAAAGATGAACCTGGTCAAAATCTTGGATGCTGACGTAAATGCGATTCACGACGAAAGAATTGACGTCTCGTCAAATGTTAGAAGTGATCCTATCCTATATGAATTTACCGATATCTTCACTGGAATTGGCTGCCTTGAAGGAACCTACTCCATTCAAGTGGACGAAGGTTTCCGCCCGGTGGTACATCCCCCTCGTAAAGTGCCAGTCCCACTTCGAGATACCCTCAAGTTAGAGCTGGATAACATGGTGAAGAGTGGTATCCTCGCCAAGGTAGTTGAACCGACATCATGGGTCTCTAGCCTTGTCATAGTGAAGAAATCTAACGGGAAAATACGAGTATGTCTGGATCCTCGAGATCTCAACCGCGCAGTGAAACGCTCGCATTATCCACTTCCAACTATTGAGGAAGTAGCAACTCGCCTTAGTGGTGCTAAAGTCTTTAGCGTGTTAGATGCCAAATGTGGATTCTGGCAGGTACAACTTGATGAAAAGAGTAGTTACTTGACAACCATGAACACACCTTTTGGTCGCTATCGATGGCTCAGAATGCCATTCGGAATAAACTCAGCCCCAGAAGTATGGCAACAACGAATGCACGAGCTAGTAGAAGGACTCGCAGGTGTTGAAGTCATCGCCGATGATTTCCTAGTTTGCGGTTTTGGAGACTCTAATGAAGCTGCAATTGCCAACCATGATCAGAATCTCAAGGCTTTCCTCAGTCGCGCAAGAGAAAGAAACCTCACTCTCAACAGCGAGAAGTTGAAACTTCGACAGTCACAAGTTCCTTTCATAGGACACCTCCTTACAGCGGAAGGTCTAAAACCTGACCCGTCAAAGGTACAAGCTATAGTGGACTATCCAGTGCCTACCAATCTCGCTGAACTCAGAACGTTTCTGGGAATGGTGCAGTATCTGGCGAAATTCTGCCAACATCTGTCTACAGCATCACAGCCCTTAAGACAGTTGGAAAAGAAGGAAATAGAATGGCATTGGCAACACCCCCAAGATAAAGCCTTCAAGGAGATAAAAGAGCTCATCACTAAAGCCCCAGTCCTACAGTACTTTGACGTGAGTAAGAATGTCACTATACAGTGCGATGCCTCACAGTATGGCATTGGCGCAACTCTACTTCAGGAAGGACAGCCAGTTCACTACGCCAACAGGGCACTGACGTCGACAGAGCAAAATTACGCACAGATTGAGAAGGAGCTCTTAGCTGTTGTATTCTCTTGTGAGCACTTCGAGCATTACATTTATGGCAAGCACGTCACAGTCGAAACAGATCACAAGCCACTGATTGCTATACAGAAGAAGCCAATCAATACAGCTTCTAAGAGATTACAGCGTATGATGCTACGTCTTCAAAGATTTGACCTGAATCTCACTTACAAGCCAGGCAAAGAGATGTACATCGCTGACGCACTTTCTCGCATTCTACCTAAGCAGTCAAAGGTACCAAATGCTAGCACCTCATCCTGCTATAAAGATCTAGAAACTGTCAACTTTGTTGAAGACTTATCGATATCAGAGTCGACACTTGCCAAGTTTCAAGTGGAAACGGCCAAGGATGAATCTTTACTAGCGTTGTCACAAGTTATACGCGCTGGCTGGCCTACAAAAACTTCCATGGTACCTACAAGCGCACAGCTTTTCTTCAAATACCGAGATGAAATGACGCTCCAAAATGGCCTAGTTTTCAAAGGAACGAAGATCGTTGTCCCAGAGAGCCTTCGCCGTGACATGATAGAGGAAACACACAAGTCCCATCAGGGACTCCAAGCATGCCTTCGAAGGGCCAGAGAGGTTTTCTTCTGGCCAGGAATGTCTGCACAACTCAAGAATCGTATTGATAAATGCTCTATATGCCAAAGTGTGAGACCTGAACAAGCCAGTGAACCTCTTCAGCCTCACCCAGTTCCTGACAGGCCATGGCAACGAGTTGGAACAGATTTGTTTACCTTCGAGAACCGAAACTACCTCGTATTAGTTGATTACTACAGCAACTTTATCGAGCTGGATCATCTTGCCGATACTACGTCCCAGACAGTCGTTCACAAGCTGAAGATGCATTTTTCGTGACATGGGGTACCCGATTACGTAGTTTCTGACAACGGTCCTCAGTACTCATCCTCAGAGTTCCGAAGATTTGCAGTAACGTGGAAGTTCACTCATATCACCACCTCACCACACTATCCACAAGCTAATGGGATGGCCGAAAGCGCAGTCAAAACCTGCAAGACTTTAATGAAGAAAGCTCTTCTGTCTCAATCCGATCCATATCTTGGTTTATTGGATCACCACAACACCCCCACTGCTGCGACAGGTATGTCTCCATGCCAACGACTTTTTGGTCGCCGAACTAAGACACTTCTACCCTTCTCAGAGTCTTTACTCAAGACTGACCAAACAGTTAGTGATCTTCTCAAAAGGGATCGTGTCAAGCAAGCGAAACATTTCGACCAACATGCTAAACAACTCTCAGAACTCAAATGAGGTGACATAGTGCGCATGAAGATGCCTGGAGAAACAAAGTGGTCAAAAGCAGTTGTTTCTTCTAAAGTGGCATCTCGCAGTTTCAAGGTTGAAGTCAAATGTAGATTCTACAGGCGTAATCGCAAGCAGTTGCGTTCTACCATGGAACCACTTCAAGAAACCCCCTTCAAAATGGACGAAGATGACCTGACCGTTCCAGACAATCTGCAGGAACAGGACCAACCCCCTCCAGCAAGTTCTCAAGTAGGAACATCCATGTCCCCTCCAAGATCTCAACTACCCCCAACACCTCAAACAGAGCTGAGTGCAAGACCACCTCACGAAGCTACTACAACTGAAATACGGACACGACATGGACGATTGATCAAGCCACCTAAAAAGTTTGACATTGAGTTATAGTTAAAAAAAAAAAAAAGACAAATAGAAAAAAGGGAAAGATGTTATGATATGCAAAAAACCTTCCAGACATCAACGTTTGCTTATTTTCTTATGTAACTCTCAACTGTTATGTAACTTTCTGGACTGGTTATGTAATCACTTCGGACTACTCACGTGTCAGTTCTCGGGTTACACGAAAAAAAACATTTTTTATAATAAGAGAGTTGCTATCGCGTTGTTGTTGTTTCGTTAGCTCTAAAGGTAACCTGCCTCTCAAGTAATTAAAGTTTGTGTTCAAAGAAGCTTACTGGACTCAGACTCACTATCTTGCTCTCTCGCGTCTTAAAGGACAAAACTAGGTCCAGTGCCTTTCAGCTCTTTGGAGCCACAGTAGACTCTTCTCTTGTGGACAATATCAATATTGCTCCTCAGAGGCCAGTTAAATGTTTTCAAAACTTGGTGAAGAAATTTGATTTCAACCTCATTATCAGTAACCCTAAGGGCTCTTCCAATGTAAAACTTGTTGTCACACTAGAAACCTGTACTGCATCTCAGATAGCAAGAACCAAAAGACAGCAGAAATACTAGTTAGAGCTTGCTCAATAAAATGGAATTGTAAGGAGCATGCTCCATATGGGATACTCCACCTACCACAGTTACATGTACACCCAAGTGTGATATTAATGCTTTGGTTATCAGAACAACCAGAAAAGAGAATTAACCTTTAACTCCCAAGATCTAATTGTTAATTCTCCCCTCTAGCTGCTACACATTTCCTTGTAAATTAGTTATGAGAACTTGGTGCTAGATGAAGATAGCAGCTTCTACCTGATAAGTTTGAATATTCTCATCACCTGTTTCCTGAATAATGTATGGATTTGTAGGGAGAAGTTTTACATTAATCACCTCTGGGAGTTAAAGGGTTAACTTGTAATTGGGCCTGATTAAGATAAATTTATCAGTTCTGACAAAGCCAATTATAAAAAGCTCTTAGATAAACAAAACTATTCCTTATTCTTACCAGTGTAAAAAAGAAGTTCCAGTGTAATGTCTTTAACAAAAATTGTGTAATGTCCACAACAGGAAGTTTTTAGCTCAAGCTCAAATCTAACTACAGAATAAGGGATACATGTACAATTAGATTTTAAAAAAGCTGTGAAGCAGCTTAATTTGTTCCTATTATTTTAAAATAATAATTGTCTGAGTAGTCAATTCACAGGGGAAAAAAGTGTCAAGTGAACACAAAAAATTGTAGGTTGATTTTTTTGTAATGTTCATAACAGAGTTTAACACAAAAATTTTGGAAGCCTTTGTGAAAGAAAGGAAAGTTTCTTTTTCTGCTGATGGTCATGTACCCTGTGAGGAATGTTTTTACAAATTATACATTGAAAACTGTGCAAAATAAGTTTGTTAAGGAAATTACTTTCCAAAAAATTGGTCTCTGAATGTAATGTCTGTAACATGGAATTGCCCTCATGATTCTCGGAATCATGATGGCACATTTCATTTCAAATGAAACGGGTGTCAAAGTGACTTTTAGGACTTTATTATGTACTTATGATCATAGGAAAATTGTGCAGGTGGATTTTACTGATGAAAATAGAATCCTATATAATTTATGGTTAATGATAGAACCGAAGTGTTATTGAGTAAGGTGTAGAAAGAGATGAATATGTAATGAAAGGTTTTAAAATTGAATGCTCATCCAGCTTGTAACACAAGCATGAAGGGGTGATTTTTTCTAACAATAGCATAAACAATAACTTTCTATTAAGCTGTTGTTTCTTAGCTCTGCCTGAACAGTTAATGAGCTAGAGTGATATTCCCTGAGGAGGAAAGCCTACGTAATGTATGACCAATCAAAGCTCTCCAGAGTGCAGTTCACTGATAATATTACAGATCTATATATCTTTCACTACTGTTAGTAAATGTCATGAGAACAATGGGCATTCTGCATGATGAGTTGGTGTGTTGAGTGTGTGTTATCACCTTTGTTCCTAAAATCATATGGAGGGTCACATTTGGTCAGCCTTTATGAATCATGGTGGTTTTTTTTGTTGTTTTTGTTTTTTTTAATTCCAGTTGAATTGTGATAATTATAAATGAATAAAGGGGGTAAGTTTCTAAAGAAACTGTGGTGCTGCCTCAGTGTGAGAGTATACCAGGATAATTTAGTATTATCAATTGAGTTGATGGGGCTGACATTTTGAGTGTAAGGCCTTTGTCAGAACAATTGGGCTGACAAACAAATTGTCGGCTTTTAAACTTGTCACAGTAGTAAATTTACATTATCAATTAACTCAGCTGATAATATGAAATTACTTCGATATAATTATATAATGTTGTGGTTAATGCCACTTATAACCTTGGGCCACCTGTTAGTGCCCTTATTTGTGACTGTCATTGTCTTTCATAACTGATATAATTATTAATAGTAACTGTTGTTCTGCTGCTTCCCTTTTCAGACTTTCTGACATTATCCCTGATTCAAGGGTTATTTTCTTGAACCCAGGAAACTCTATACAAGGTAGGAGGACTTGCTGCTCTTTTTTCTCTCATTTTTGAAACTTGTCTTCATTTTGTCAATCTGTAAATAACCCTTCAATTGCCATGAGTGACCAAGACAGAATTTCTCCTTACAATATCAACACAATATCAACCAGATAAGTGATGAGAGTAAAGAAATATATAAATTTGAGGATAATAAATTGATTCAATACTAAATTCTCTGAACTAACCTTATAAGAATTGTATGGTTGGGAGTAAGGAGAATTACAAATTTGATGTGGGAGTTAAGGGTTAATAATGTATTTGCTGGGAATAATTGTGTCCTGCTTGCATATGTTTAGAATTCTGCACGCTCTCATTTCACTCATATCTATGTGAGTATTAATTATTTTGCCTGGTAATGTTATGTCAAGAACTATGCATTATATTAATTAACTATTTAATTATATTGTGATCAATGGTTGTGATTATGTTTGGCTACAAACATGTGGAAATACTCTTAGAAAATGTTGCTGAAATTCTGGTGGTCCTTCTGATATACTGCTGGTTTAATTACTAAGTACAGCTAGGTTTGTGAAGTGCTTCAACTGTATGTTGACTTATGAATATTAACATTTGAGAGACTCAATTTGGGTCACTGGTTAAGACTTATTAATTCATATAAAATCAAAGGTTAAGCTCCCCTCCTAAAACAGGAATATGGAAGATCTTGTGCAGAGATCTGGTTCCATCCTTGACAAAGTACATATGGATTAGAAATTTTCACCCCATGCTTGCATGTCTTGGGAAATTAGTACATTCATGCAAAGTGTCTATCATAGGTTTTGCCAAGTTAAACCTAACTTAAGTCCTTCAAGGTACCCTTTGGCAATTAGCGGCTACCATGGTGATTTTGCATAAATTATTTTTTTCATGTGGAGAGGTTACTTTTGATGATGTTTGTAGCATGGATGTTGAAGCACAAAATCTAACCCAATGCTGGATGAATAACGAAGATCATGTAAACAATCCAACATGTTCAAGATATACATAAATTGCCATTACATATAGCCATTGACAGCCAAAGCAATTGTTTAAAATTATATTTCATCGGATGGCAAGAGCAATTTTTATGAGATGATAAAAATAACCAAAACCATCATGACCTATTCTATTTTACAACTGCCTAAATAGTGAAATTTAAAATATTTCATATCCAGCCCAATCATGAATTTTTGGAAGAAGGAGACCCTAAATTGTTTAAAAATTTAGAAATTTGAAAGTTGACTTTGCGAGAAATGGCCAAGAGAGGCTGTTTATTTTTGTCCAATGAATATTAAGTGTATGAAAATAGCTGGCACGCTGAAAGGTTTAAAGTGATTTAAGTAAGTCACATACATTCATTAAATCTCACTAGAGGAACTGAACTAACAGAACTCAACACAAGGAAGAACTTGTGGATAAGATTTTTCCGAAATGGGTGTACTTTGTAAATGAGAGCAAGTAACATTATTTTGTTGTGGACATTACATAATGTCCGTAACAAAAACAGTCCTTTTTTCAGTTTTCTCTGAAACTGAAAACCAGTTTTTTTTTGTCTGCTTGGCTCCTATTTTACTTTCTAGGGGCCCAAACTTGAGTGTTGTAAATTACCAAAATCCTGGAAAACGCAAGAAAAAATAAAGCCCACTTTATTTTATGATAATTATGTTTCAGACATTACATTAAGAACATCACATTATAGACATTATACTGTATTATGGACATTGTGACTGCATAACTTTAATTATGGTAATTCTTTTGGGAGAAATAAATGCTACATGCATACCAATTTTGTTCAAATTTATCACATCCAAGTTTTAGTGTTTTTGACTAAACACTAACAACAATAACCATAACAACAACTGTACATTAGCAGTAGCAACACCACACTGACATGATCGAGAGTATAAATTTTCAAAAAGTTTGAGTCTGAGTGTGAATTAAGTTTGCTGATAGACATATCATATTTAAAGTTAGTACCTTCTTTTATAATATCTTAAGATAAAAAATTAAAATATAGCATGCAATGTTTTAGAAATGTAGCTTAAAACAAGCATACTTCAACTTTCAAAGGTCATTGCAATGATAATTTTTTTGAGAAAGTTGTCAATTCATACAGTTCAGTGCAGTGTAACTTTCCAAAATAGTATCAACTGGCTTATTAACAGTCAATGAATAGTACTCTTACAAAAAGTTCAGAACAATCTAAGTTTAGTAATTAAAGCAGTGTTTAACTACTGCAATCTGCAGTTAGTTTGATCATTTATTTGCAAAAATTTTCTTTTTGAAGATATTTAAAAAGCCTCTCAATATATGAAAGACGTGGAACATTGAAATGTTCAGTGACTTTCAGCTCTTTGGAGCCATTAGTAGACTCTTGTGTTGTGGACAATATCAATATTGCTCCTTAGAGGCCAGTTAAATGTTTTGACAACTTGGTGAAGAAATTTGATTTCAACCTCATTATCAGTAACCCTAAGGGCTCTTCCAATGTAAAATTCAATGTCACACCAGAAACTTGTACTGTGTCTCAAAAAGCAGGAACCAAAAGACAGCAGACACACAAATTAGAGCTTGCTCAACAAAACAGAATTGTAAGGAGCATGCTCCATATGGGATACTCCACATACCACAGTTACATGTACACCCAAGTGTAATATTAATGCTTTGGTTATCAGCACAACCAGAAAAGAGAATTAACCTTTAACTTCCAAGATCTAATTGTTAATTCTCCCCTCTAGCTGCTACACATTTCCTTGTAAATTAGTTATAAGAACTTGGTGCTAGATGAAGATAGCAGCTTCTACCTGATAAGTTTGAATATTCTCATTACCTGGTTCCTGAATAATGTATGGATTTGTATGGAGAAGTTTTACATTAATCACCTCTGGGAGTTAAAGGGTTAACTTGTAATTGGGCCTGATTAAAATAAATTTATTGGTTCTGACAAAGCCAATTATAAAAAGCTCTTAGATAAACAAAACTATTCCTTATTCTTACCAGTGTAAAAAAGAAGTTCCACAGTGTATTGTCTGTAACAAAAATTGTGTAATGTCCACAACAGGAAGTTTTTAGCTCAAGCTCAAATCTAACTACAGAATAAGGGATACAATTAGATTTTAAAAAAGCTATGAAGCAGCTTTGTTCCTATTATTTTAAAATAATTATTGTCTGAGTAGTCAATTCACAGGAAAAAAAAAGTGACAAGTGAGCACAAAAAATTGTAGGTTGATTTTTTTGTAATGTTCATAACAGAGTTTAACCCAATAATTTTGGAAGCCTTTGTTGAAGAAAGGAAAGTTTCTTTTCTACTGATGGTCATGTACCCTGAGGAATGTTTGTACGAATTATAAATTGAAAACTGTGCAAAATAAGTTTGTTAAGGAAATTACTTTCCAAAAAATTGGTCTCTGAATGTAATGTCTGTAACATGGAATTGCCCTCATGATTCTTGGAATCATGATGGCACTTTTAGTTTCAAAGAAACAGGTGTCAAAGTGACTTTAAGACTTTATTATGTCCTTACAATCATAGAAAAATTGTGCAGGTGGATTTTACCAATGAAAATAGAATCCTATATATGGTTAATGATAGAACTGAAGTGTTTATTGAGTAAGGTGTAGAAAGAGATGAATATGTAATGAAAGGTTTCAAAATTGAATGCTCGTCCAGCTTGTAACACAAGCATGAATGGGTGATTTTTTCTAACAATAGCATAAACAATAGCTTTCTATTAAGCTGTTGTTTCCTAGCTCCACCCAAACAGTTAATGAGCGAGTGATATTCCCTGAGGAGGAAAGCCTGTGTAATGTATGACCAATCAAAGCTCTCCAGAGTACAGTTCGCTGCTAATATTTCAGATCTATATATTTTTCACTACTGTTAGTAAATGTCACAAGAACAATGGGCATTCTGCACGATGTGTTGGTGTGTTGTATGTGTGTTATCACCTTTGTCCCTGAAATCATATAAACGGTCACATTTGGTTAGCCTTTGTGAATCATGGTGGTTTTTGTTGTTGTTGTTGTTGTTGTTTTTAATTCTAGTTATTGAATGGTGATAATTATAAATAAATAAAAGGAGTAAGTTTCTAAAGAAACTGTGGTGCTGTCTCTGTTGGAGAGTATACCAGGATAATTTAGTATTATCAGTTGAGTTGATAAGGTTTAAAAAGATGACATTTTGAGTGTTAGCCCTTCGTCAGAGCAATTGGGCTGACAAACAAATTGTCAACCTTTAAACTCATCACAGTGGCGAATTTACATTATCAATTAACTCAGCTGCTAATATGAAATTACTTTGATATAATTATAAAATGTTGCTGTTAATACCACTTATAACCTTGGCGCACCAGTTAGTGCCCTTATTTGTGAATGTCATTGTCTTTCATAACTGATGTATAGTAACTGTTGTTCTGCTGCTTCCCTTTTCAGACTTTCTGATTCAAGGGTTATTTTCTTGAACCCAGGAAACTCTATACAAGGTAAGAGGACTTGCTGCTCTTTTTTTCTCTCATTTTAGAAACTTGCCTTCATTTGTCAATCTGTATTAACCCTTTAATTCCCATGAGTGACCAAGACAGAATTTCTCCTTACAATATCAACACAATATCAACCAGATAAGTGATGAGAGTAAAGACAAAATAATATAAATTTGGGGATAATGAGTTGATTCAATACTAAATTCTCTGAAGTAACATCATAAGAAATGTATGGTTGGGAGTAAGGAGAATTACAAATTTGATGTGGGAGTTAAAGGGTTAATAATGTATTTGCTGGGAATAATTGTGTCCTTTTTGTATGTTTAAAATCTGCATGCTCTCATTCCACTCATATCTATGTGAGTATTAATTATTTTTCCTGGTAATATCATGTCAAGAACTAAGCATTATATTAATGACCTATTTAATAATGTTGTGATCAATGGTTGTGATTATGTTTGGCTACAAAGAATTGGAAATACTCTTAGAAAATATTGCTGAAATTCTGGTGGTCCTTCTGATATACTGCTGGTTTAATTACTAAGTACAGCTTGGTTTGTAGAGTGCTTCAACTATACGTTGACTTATGATCATTAACATTTGAGAGATTCAATTTTATGCTGATTGAGTCATCTCTTTGGTTCCTGTGTTGGGTGGTCACTGGGTCACTGATTAAGACTTAATTATTAATGTATATAAAATCAAAGTTTAAGCTCCCCTCCTTAAACAGGAAAATGGAAGATCTTGTACAGAGAGCTGGTTCCATCCTTGACAAAGTATATATGGATTAGATATTCTCACCCCGTGCTTGTATGTTGTGAAAAATTAGTACATGTACATGCATGCAAACTGTCTATCATAAGTTTTGCCAAGTTAAACCTAACTTAAGTCCTTCAAGGTACCCTTTGGCAACTAGCAGCTACCATGGTGATTTTGTAAGTTATTTTTTTTTATGTGGAGAGCTAGGTTACTTTTGATGATGTTTGTAGCATGGATGTCAAAGCACAAAATATAACCCAATGCGCTGGATGAATCACAAAGATCATGTAAACAATCTAAAATGTTCAAGATATTCATAAAGTGGCATTACATATAGCCATTGACGGCCAAAACATTTGTGTAAAAGTGTATTTCATCAGATGGCAAGAGCAATTTTTATGGAATGGTAAAAATAACCAGAACCATTATTGCCTATTCTATTTTACAACTGTCTAAAAGTGTGAATTTTAAAATATTTCATATCCAGCCCAATCATGGATTATTGGAATAAGAAGACCCTAAGTTGTTTAAAAATTATTAATCTGAGGGTTGACTTTGCGGGGAATGGCCAAGAGAGGCTTTTTATTTTTGTCTAATGAAAAGTGTATGAAAATAGCTGGCATGTTGAAAGGTCTAAAATGATTTCAGTAGGACACATGTATTCCCAAAATCTGACCAGAGGAACAAAACTAACAGAACTCAACACAAAGAAGAACTTACAGATAGGATTTTTTCCGAAATGGGTGTACTTTCTAAGTGAGAGCAAGTAACATTATTTTGTTATGAACATTACATAATGTCTGTAACAAAAACAGTCCTCTTTTTTTGTTTGCTCGGAAATTAAAAACCAGGTTTTTTTTGTCAGCTTGGCTCCCTTTTTACTTTCTTAAGGGGCCTAAACTTAAGTGTTGTAATTTACCAAAATCCTGGAAAACACAAAAAATGAAGCCCACATTATATTATGGACATTATGACCGCATGACTATAATTATGGTACCGTTATTCTTTTGGGAGAAATGAATGCTACATGCATACCAATTTTGTTCAAATTTATCACATCCAAGTTTTCAGTGTTTTTGATTAAACGCTAATAACAATGACCATAACAACAACTGTACATTAGTGGTATCAACACCAAGCTAACATGAGGAGTATCAATATACAAAAAGTCTGAGTCTAAGTGTGGATTAAGTTTACAGTGTTCTCTTTTTCAGGCAGTAACCGGTAACATTTATCGCCTGTACTACCTCTTATTACCATTTAAAATTGCTTGGAATTCTTGAAATTCAATATGTAAATTAAAGGATTGCCTTACCAGTTTTAAAATTTATTTTGACATGTCATGCTTAAAGTAAGGGAGAACACTGAGTTTACTGAAATACATATCATATTTAGAGTCAGTACCTTCTTTTATAATATCTGAAGATAACAAATTAAAATATAACATGCAATGTTTCAGAAATGTAGCTTAAAACAAGCAATACTTCAATTTTCAAAGGCCATTCCACTGATAATACTATAGAGAAAGGGGTCAATTCATACAGTTCAGTGCCTTGGAACTTTCCAAAATAGTGGTAACTGGCTTATTGAGAGTCAATGAATAGAACTCTTACAAAAAGTTCAGAATAATCCAAGTTTAGTAATTAAAGCAGTGTTTAACTACCGCAATCTGCAATTAGTTTGATCATTTATTTGAAAACATTTCTTTTTGAAGATATTTAAACAGCCTCTCAATTAACACATGAAAGACCTGGAACATTGAAAGGTCCAGTGCCTTTCAGCTCTTTGGAACCATAGAAGACTCTTCTGTTGTGGACAATATCAATATTGCTCCTCAGAGGCCAGTTAAATGTTTTGACAACTTGGTGTAGAAATTTGATTTCAACCTCATTATCAGTAACCCTAAGGGCTCTTCCAGTGTAAAACTCTAGGTCACACTAGAAATCTGCACTGTATCTCAGAAAGCAAGAACCATTAAGACAGCAGAAACACTAGCATGCTCAATAAAACTAAATTGTACAGGGCAAATCTACATATGAGATACTCCACATATCACAGTTACCTGTACATGTACATGTACATGTACACCTAAGTGTAGTATTAATGTTATGGTTATCAGTACAACCAGAAAAGAGAATTAACTCATATTAATTTATAACTTATAAAGTTATCAGTTCTGACAAAGTCAATTATCAAAAGTTCATAAATAAACAAAATATTCCCTTATTCTTACTAGCATTAAAAAAGTTTCACAGTGTAATGTCCCTAATAAAAATTGTGTAATGTCCATAACAGGAATTTTTTACCTCAGCTCAAAATCTAACTACAGGATAAGGGATACAACTAGATTTTAAAAAAGCTATGAAGCAGCTTTGTTCTTGTTATTATTAAAAGTGTTAAGTGAAAACAAAAAATTGCAGGTTAATTTTTTTGTAGTGTCTGTAGCAAAGTTTTAAACAAAAATTTTGGAAGCATTTGTTAAAGAGAGGAAAGTTTCTTTTCTGCTAATGGTCAAGTACCCTGTGAGGAATGTTTGTACAAATTATAAATTGAAAACGGTGCAAAATACGTTTGTTAAGGAAATTAGTTTCCAAAAAACTGGTCTTGAATGTAATGTCTGTAACGTGGAATTGTACTCATGATTCTCAGAATAAGCACAAATGCAAGAAACTTCTGTTTGATAATGTGATGATGTATAACTTTTGATTAATACTTTAATATTGGAGTTATCAAACCACAAATTATCTTCAGCAATAAAAGAAAAAATTATTGAGTAAGGTGTAAAAAGAGATGAATATGTAACAGAAGGTTTCAAAATTAAACCCTTGTCCAGCATGTAACACAAGCACGAATGGGTGATTTTTTTAACAATAGTGTGAACAATAACTTTCTATCAAACTATTGTTTCTTAGCTCTGCTTGAACAGTTAATGAGCTAGAGTGATATTCCCTGAGGAGGAAAGTCAGCATAATCTATGACCAATCAAAGCTCTCCAGAGTTCACTTCGCTGCTAATGGGCATTCTGCGTGATTTGTTGGTGTGTTGTGTGTGTGTGTTATCACCTTTGTCCCTTAAATCATGGAGGGTCACATGTGGTCAACCTTTGTAAATCATGGTGGTTTTTGTTGTTGTTGTTGTTGTTTTTTAATTCTTATTGACTTTTGATAATTATAAATGAATAAAGGGGGAAGTTTCTAAAGAAACTGTGGTGCTGCCTTGGTGGGAGAGTGTACCGGGATAATTTAGTATTATCAATTGAGTTGGTTAGGTTTAAAAAGATGACATTTTGAGTCTTAGCCCTAAGTCAGAGCAATTGGGCCGACAAATGCATTGTCAGCTTTGAAACTCATCACAGTGGCAAATTTACATTATCAACTCAGCTGATAATATGAAATTACTCTGATATAATTATATAATGTTGCCGTTAATACCACTTACAACCTTGGGGCATCTGTTATAGTGCCCTTATTTGTGACTGTCATTGTCTTTCATTACTGATATATACTAGTAACTGTTGTTCTGCTGTTTCCCTTTTCAGACTTTCTGACTTTATCCCTGATTCAAGGGTTATTTTCTTGAACCCAGGAAACTCTATACAAGGTAGGAGGACTTGCTGCTCTTTTTTTCTCTCATTTTTGAAACTTGCCTTCATTTTGGCAATCTGTATTAACCCTTTAATTCCCATGAATGACCAAGACAGAATTTCTCCTTACAATATCAACACAATATCAACCAGATAAGTGATGAGAGGAAAGAAAAATATTAATTTGAGAATAATTAGTTGATCCAATACTAAATTCTCTGAAGTAACATTATAAGAATTGTATGGTTGGGAGTAAGGAGAATTACAAATTTGATGTGGGAGTTAAAGGGTTAATAATTTATTTGCTGGGATTAATTGTGTCCAGTTTGTATATGTTTAAATTCTGCATGCTCTCATTTCACCATGTGAGTATTAATTATTTTGCCTGCATGGTAATGTTATGTCAAGAACTATGCTATTATTTACTGAAGCAGTTGCCTCAGGGCTGATCATATATAGTATAATTCATTTCCCATCTTTATTATTCGTACTACATCATAAGGAATGTTTATCCCTCTGATCCTGTTATATATCAAAGAGCTGATAAGTTTGCTGATAACTGCATCTGTGGGCTCGATGTTCACTTTTCTCTTTTATGACTTTATGAACAAACAAATATCATGGCTCCTCCTCTGTTACTACAGCTAAAAGTTAGCAGTCTCGTCGTGAATTGAATTTTAGAATGAAGGCTTTGGTCAAACTGGACGTATGTGTTTAAAATTAGGAAGTATCACCTTGGGAATATATTGCCGCTTATAATCCATTAAATAATATTGCTGCTGTGCAACTGGTCTAAAAGCAACACCTCATCGCATATGCCCGAGCTAAAGCTAGGCATATCCCAGGATACCCCACATGTTACTCCCCAACTTTGAGAAACGCGTTTGTTTGAAATTTAATTCCAGGGGAGGGATTGATTAGCTATTGTTAAGAAAGAGGAACGTGTTTGTTTGCTCGTGAAGTCGTACCAGACAACAGTGAAAAGTAAACATCCCATATGCAGCAGATATTTCATCATTGATAATCATTTTTTCTCACGTAAAAATATTGGAAGGATAATAAACACAATAACTTTTTTTGTCGTGAAAATACGCTCGTTTATTTGTCCTTGAACATTAATTATCAGTCCCTCAAAGCTAACAGTTTCACTCAAGCTTTGCTCTCGCAAACCCATTCTCATTTCATAACAAATAGTATTCGTGGGCATTGTTTATGCCAATTGGAGGCATTTGTTTCTGGTTTCCCCTGGTTATTAGCTAAGTGTATTCAATCACATGATGTTTTGAGACCAATCAAGTGTGAACAAATATATTTGGTGCATGATAATGAACAATAGTTGGCAGAGCAGCTCGGTAGGCTGTTGCACATCCCAACCACACTGAGTCTTCTGCTGCCTCAGCAAAATTATGGATTTTTTTTACAAGTCTCTACTCTATTCCTTATTTCTTCGGTGGTTTGAGTGTTAATGTGTTAATTAGGACTTAAGCTTCCAGGGATGTCAGCACAAAATTGAAGAAAATGTTTAAACGTAAGTTAATAACACTATTTTGAATGACTATTCTCTCCATAGCACTGATCATTGTCTTTGAATACTAAGATATTCACAGAAATTTCAGATAAGTCTTAAATGTCTCTTCCTAAGGTAGGTTGGGGAGACCTGACAGTCAGGTCTAATTTATGCAAGTCATCAAGTCATTTGGTGCATTAATATTGATAATTATTTTTCTTATGCTTCTTGTTAGGTACTGATACTTGAGGAATGATGGATGGTAGCTTTAAACTAGTTCTCAAGTTACAAACTCCTCTCGGAGGATTTCAGAGTATTTTTTTTCCTGCATCGCATCTTACCATTTTTGGCATTCTACAAAGCTACCATGCAAATGATAGACTTAACTTCAACTGCGATCCCAAACCCAGTAATTTTATCAGACAACTTTGCTATGACAACTACATTTCCACAGTTACCAAGCCTCATGGTTTAATACCTCGGAACGTTGTTGCCATAACCTTCAGTGTTTTGTGTGCATGCTGGATCGGCTTTGCAATTTATGGTGTTGTGACCCTTCGAAAAAGACCAGGATACAAGGAAAAAAACACAAAGAAATTTCTTTACGCCTACTTCATCCATGTATTCTTTCGAATATTTTTCCTGGGTGTTATGTTAGGGCTGGTCTGCAGTTACCAGACAATTTTTTTACCTTCAGTTTTTAAGTGTGGTGTTAAAGAGATCTTGCAGACCAACAGTCAAACCACGCCAAGTTCACTCAACCAGACAAAATTAAAACTGCAATGTAATGATCTTCATTACAAGGAGAAATCTTACCTAAACATAACTTTTATCTCTGTCGATGCCTTCTTTATGGTGGTCAGTATATTGGAAGTCCTGCATTTGTACCGTATCAGGGGAAACTATGTGCAAAAGTTGTTAGGAGACCTTGAAGACTTTGAGGGTCAAGAGTTACTGCAAAGTAAGTAAATATTTTATAGTTTAACTGCTAGTAAATTACCATAGCCAAAACACTGGTACAGAAATGTTAGTCAGCGATATAATTATGGCAATGACTAAACCAAAGAAAGAGATTTTGCATAAGCATAGAGAAGACAACCCACAAAAATTTATAGGGGGAGGGGGAAGTGTTTGTTTGTATATTACACTTCATAATTCTAAACAACCTATTTGGGAGAGTCTTACTGGTACTGTTTGGTTCACGAGGTCAAATTCCATTCCAGAGAGACCAAATGACGGTAAAAAAGCAATAACTGACGCTTGTCAATATTTCATTGACCCCTTTTTCGGCAAGAAATAGAAATTTCAATGAGTCACAACTTCCCCCTAATACCTAATAACCCTTTAATAACAGTGGAATAGTTGAAAATACAACTGAATCAGCCAAGAGTTTGAAGCAACAAAGGATGCTTCTGATGCTTTACTGGCCCTCTTTGACTACCGCACAACTTCTGCCCAAGGCCTGCACACCAGCCCAGTAAAGTCACTCTTAAGTCGATGAAATATGCAGGTCAGGAATTATCTTTTAGCACCCAGGGTTGGACATGGAAGATGAATCTATTACCAGACTGTGTCCAAAAATAATAATTACTAATTACTAAACTTGGATTATTCTGAACTTTTTGTAAGAGTTCTATTCATTGACTCTCAATAAGCCAGTTACCACTATTTTGGAAAGTTCCAAGGCACTGAACTGTATGAATTGACCCCTTTCTCTATAGTATTATCAGTGGAATGGCCTTTGAAAATTGAAGTATTGCTTGTTTTAAGCTACATTTCTGAAACATTGCATGTTATATTTTAATTTGTTATCTTCAGATATTATAAAAGAAGGTACTGACTCTAAATATGATATGTATTTCAGTAAACTCAGTGTTCTCCCTTACTTTAAGCATGACATGTCAAAATAAATTTTAAAACTGGTAAGGCAATCCTTTAATTTACATATTGAATTTCAAGAATTCCAAGCAATTTTAAATGGTAATAAGAGGTAGTACAGGCGATAAATGTTACCGGTTACTGCCTGAAAAAGAGAACACTGTAAACTTAATCCACACTTAGACTCAGACTTTTTGTATATTGATACTCCTCATGTTAGCTTGGTGTTGATACCACTAATGTACAGTTGTTGTTATGGTCATTGTTATTAGCATTTAATCAAAAACACTGAAAACTTGGATGTGATAAATTTGAACAAAATTGGTATGCATGTAGCATTCATTTCTCCCAAAAGAATAACGGTACCATAATTATAGTCATGCGGTCATAATGTCCATAATATAATGTGGGCTTCATTTTTTGTGTTTTCCAGGATTTTGGTAAATTACAACACTTAAGTTTAGGCCCCTTAAGAAAGTAAAAAGGGAGCCAAGCTGACAAAAAAAACCTGGTTTTTAATTTCCGAGCAAACAAAAAAAGAGGACTGTTTTTGTTACAGACATTATGTAATGTTCATAACAAAATAATGTTACTTGCTCTCACTTAGAAAGTACACCCATTTCGGAAAAAATCCTATCTGTAAGTTCTTCTTTGTGTTGAGTTCTGTTAGTTTTGTTCCTCTGGTCAGATTTTGGGAATACATGTGTCTTACTGAAATCATTTTAGACCTTTCAACATGCCAGCTATTTTCATACACTTTTCATTAGACAAAAATAAAAAGCCTCTCTTGGCCATTCCCCGCAAAGTCAACCCTCAGATTAATAATTTTTAAACAACTTAGGGTCTTCTTATTCCATTAATCCATGATTGGGCTGGATATGAAATATTTTAAAATTCACACTTTTAGACAGTTGTAAAATAGAATAGGCAATAATGGTTCTGGTTATTTTTACCATTCCATAAAAATTGCTCTTGCCATCTGATGAAATACACTTTTACACAAATGTTTTGGCCGTCAATGGCTATATGTAATGCCACTTTATGAATATCTTGAACATTTTAGATTGTTTACATGATCTTTGTGATTCATCCAGCGCATTGGGTTATATTTTGTGCTTTGACATCCATGCTACAAACATCATCAAAAGTAACCTAGCTCTCCACATAAAAAAAAATAACTTATACAAAATCACCATGGTAGCTGCTAGTTGCCAAAGGGTACCTTGAAGGACTTAAGTTAGGTTTAACTTGGCAAAACTTATGATAGACAGTTTGCATGCATGTACATGTACTAATTTTTCACAACATACAAGCACGGGGTGAGAATATCTAATCCATATATACTTTGTCAAGGATGGAACCAGCTCTCTGTACAAGATCTTCCATTTTCCTGTTTAAGGAGGGGAGCTTAAACTTTGATTTTATATACATTAATAATTAAGTCTTAATCAGTGACCCAGTGACCACCCAACACAAGAACCAAAGAGATGACTCAATCAGCATAAAATTGAATCTCTCAAATGTTAATGATCATAAGTCAACGTATAGTTGAAGCACTCTACAAACCAAGCTGTACTTAGTAATTAAACCAGCAGTATATCAGAAGGACCACCAGAATTTCAGCAATATTTTCTAAGAGTATTTCCAATTCTTTGTAGCCAAACATAATCACAACCATTGATCACAACATTATTAAATAGGTCATTAATATAATGCATAGTTCTTGACATGATATTACCAGGAAAAATAATTAATACTCACATAGATATGAGTGGAATGAGAGCATGCAGATTTTAAACATACAAAAAGGACACAATTATTCCCAGCAAATACATTATTAACCCTTTAACTCCCACATCAAATTTGTAATTCTCCTTACTCCCAACCATACATTTCTTATGATGTTACTTCAGAGAATTTAGTATTGAATCAACTCATTATCCCCAAATTTATATTATTTTGTCTTTACTCTCATCACTTATCTGGTTGATATTGTGTTGATATTGTAAGGAGAAATTCTGTCTTGGTCACTCATGGGAATTAAAGGGTTAATACAGATTGACAAATGAAGGCAAGTTTCTAAAATGAGAGAAAAAAAGAGCAGCAAGTCCTCTTACCTTGTATAGAGTTTCCTGGGTTCAAGAAAATAACCCTTGAATCAGAAAGTCTGAAAAGGGAAGCAGCAGAACAACAGTTACTATACATCAGTTATGAAAGACAATGACATTCACAAATAAGGGCACTAACTGGTGCGCCAAGGTTATAAGTGGTATTAACAGCAACATTTTATAATTATATCAAAGTAATTTCATATTAGCAGCTGAGTTAATTGATAATGTAAATTCGCCACTGTGATGAGTTTAAAGGTTGACAATTTGTTTGTCAGCCCAATTGCTCTGACGAAGGGCTAACACTCAAAATGTCATCTTTTTAAACCTTATCAACTCAACTGATAATACTAAATTATCCTGGTATACTCTCCAACAGAGACAGCACCACAGTTTCTTTAGAAACTTACCCCTTTTATTTATTTATAATTATCACCATTCAATAACTAGAATTAAAAACAACAACAACAACAACAACAAAAACCACCATGATTCACAAAGGCTAACCAAATGTGACCGTTTATATGATTTCAGGGACAAAGGTGATAACACACATACAACACACCAACACATCGTGCAGAATGCCCATTGTTCTTGTGACATTTACTAACAGTAGTGAAAAATATATAGATCTGAAATATTAGCAGCGAACTGTACTCTGGAGAGCTTTGATTGGTCATACATTACACAGGCTTTCCTCCTCAGGGAATATCACTCGCTCATTAACTGTTTGGGTGGAGCTAGGAAACAACAGCTTAATAGAAAGCTATTGTTTATGCTATTGTTAGAAAAAATCACCCATTCATGCTTGTGTTACAAGCTGGACGAGCATTCAATTTTGAAACCTTTCATTACATATTCATCTCTTTCTACACCTTACTCAATAAACACTTCAGTTCTATCATTAACCATATATAGGATTCTATTTTCATTGGTAAAATCCACCTGCACAATTTTTCTATGATTGTAAGGACATAATAAAGTCTTAAAGTCACTTTGACACCTGTTTCTTTGAAACTAAAAGTGCCATCATGATTCCAAGAATCATGAGGGCAATTCCATGTTACAGACATTACATTCAGAGACCAATTTTTTGGAAAGTAATTTCCTTAACAAACTTATTTTGCACAGTTTTCAATTTATAATTCGTACAAACATTCCTCAGGGTACATGACCATCAGTAGAAAAGAAACTTTCCTTTCTTCAACAAAGGCTTCCAAAATTATTGGGTTAAACTCTGTTATGAACATTACAAAAAAATCAACCTACAATTTTTTGTGCTCACTTGTCACTTTTTTTTTCCTGTGAATTGACTACTCAGACAATAATTATTTTAAAATAATAGGAACAAAGCTGCTTCATAGCTTTTTTAAAATCTAATTGTATCCCTTATTCTGTAGTTAGATTTGAGCTTGAGCTAAAAACTTCCTGTTGTGGACATTACACAATTTTTGTTACAGACAATACACTGTGGAACTTCTTTTTTACACTGGTAAGAATAAGGAATAGTTTTGTTTATCTAAGAGCTTTTTATAATTGGCTTTGTCAGAACCAATAAATTTATTTTAATCAGGCCCAATTACAAGTTAACCCTTTAACTCCCAGAGGTGATTAATGTAAAACTTCTCCATACAAATCCATACATTATTCAGGAACCAGGTAATGAGAATATTCAAACTTATCAGGTAGAAGCTGCTATCTTCATCTAGCACCAAGTTCTTATAACTAATTTACAAGGAAATGTGTAGCAGCTAGAGGGGAGAATTAACAATTAGATCTTGGAAGTTAAAGGTTAATTCTCTTTTCTGGTTGTGCTGATAACCAAAGCATTAATATTACACTTGGGTGTACATGTAACTGTGGTATGTGGAGTATCCCATATGGAGCATGCTCCTTACAATTCTGTTTTGTTGAGCAAGCTCTAATTTGTGTGTCTGCTGTCTTTTGGTTCCTGCTTTTTGAGACACAGTACAAGTTTCTGGTGTGACATTGAATTTTACATTGGAAGAGCCCTTAGGGTTACTGATAATGAGGTTGAAATCAAATTTCTTCACCAAGTTGTCAAAACATTTAACTGGCCTCTAAGGAGCAATATTGATATTGTCCACAACACAAGAGTCTACTAATGGCTCCAAAGAGCTGAAAGTCACTGAACATTTCAATGTTCCACGTCTTTCATATATTGAGAGGCTTTTTAAATATCTTCAAAAAGAAAATTTTTGCAAATAAATGATCAAACTAACTGCAGATTGCAGTAGTTAAACACTGCTTTAATTACTAAACTTAGATTGTTCTGAACTTTTTGTAAGAGTACTATTCATTGACTGTTAATAAGCCAGTTGATACTATTTTGGAAAGTTACACTGCACTGAACTGTATGAATTGACAACTTTCTCAAAAAAATTATCATTGCAATGACCTTTGAAAGTTGAAGTATGCTTGTTTTAAGCTACATTTCTAAAACATTGCATGCTATATTTTAATTTTTTATCTTAAGATATTATAAAAGAAGGTACTAACTTTAAATATGATATGTCTATCAGCAAACTTAATTCACACTCAGACTCAAACTTTTTGAAAATTTATACTCTCGATCATGTCAGTGTGGTGTTGCTACTGCTAATGTACAGTTGTTGTTATGGTTATTGTTGTTAGTGTTTAGTCAAAAACACTAAAACTTGGATGTGATAAATTTGAACAAAATTGGTATGCATGTAGCATTTATTTCTCCCAAAAGAATTACCATAATTAAAGTTATGCAGTCACAATGTCCATAATACAGTATAATGTCTATAATGTGATGTTCTTAATGTAATGTCTGAAACATAATTATCATAAAATAAAGTGGGCTTTATTTTTTCTTGCGTTTTCCAGGATTTTGGTAATTTACAACACTCAAGTTTGGGCCCCTAGAAAGTAAAATAGGAGCCAAGCAGACAAAAAAAAACTGGTTTTCAGTTTCAGAGAAAACTGAAAAAAGGACTGTTTTTGTTACGGACATTATGTAATGTCCACAACAAAATAATGTTACTTGCTCTCATTTACAAAGTACACCCATTTCGGAAAAATCTTATCCACAAGTTCTTCCTTGTGTTGAGTTCTGTTAGTTCAGTTCCTCTAGTGAGATTTAATGAATGTATGTGACTTACTTAAATCACTTTAAACCTTTCAGCGTGCCAGCTATTTTCATACACTTAATATTCATTGGACAAAAATAAACAGCCTCTCTTGGCCATTTCTCGCAAAGTCAACTTTCAAATTTCTAAATTTTTAAACAATTTAGGGTCTCCTTCTTCCAAAAATTCATGATTGGGCTGGATATGAAATATTTTAAATTTCACTATTTAGGCAGTTGTAAAATAGAATAGGTCATGATGGTTTTGGTTATTTTTATCATCTCATAAAAATTGCTCTTGCCATCCGATGAAATATAATTTTAAACAATTGCTTTGGCTGTCAATGGCTATATGTAATGGCAATTTATGTATATCTTGAACATGTTGGATTGTTTACATGATCTTCGTTATTCATCCAGCATTGGGTTAGATTTTGTGCTTCAACATCCATGCTACAAACATCATCAAAAGTAACCTCTCCACATGAAAAAAATAATTTATGCAAAATCACCATGGTAGCCGCTAATTGCCAAAGGGTACCTTGAAGGACTTAAGTTAGGTTTAACTTGGCAAAACCTATGATAGACACTTTGCATGAATGTACTAATTTCCCAAGACATGCAAGCATGGGGTGAAAATTTCTAATCCATATGTACTTTGTCAAGGATGGAACCAGATCTCTGCACAAGATCTTCCATATTCCTGTTTTAGGAGGGGAGCTTAACCTTTGATTTTATATGAATTAATAAGTCTTAACCAGTGACCCAAATTGAGTCTCTCAAATGTTAATATTCATAAGTCAACATACAGTTGAAGCACTTCACAAACCTAGCTGTACTTAGTAATTAAACCAGCAGTATATCAGAAGGACCACCAGAATTTCAGCAACATTTTCTAAGAGTATTTCCACATGTTTGTAGCCAAACATAATCACAACCATTGATCACAATATAATTAAATAGTTAATTAATATAATGCATAGTTCTTGACATAACATTACCAGGCAAAATAATTAATACTCACATAGATATGAGTGAAATGAGAGCGTGCAGAATTCTAAACATATGCAAGCAGGACACAATTATTCCCAGCAAATACATTATTAACCCTTAACTCCCACATCAAATTTGTAATTCTCCTTACTCCCAACCATACAATTCTTATAAGGTTAGTTCAGAGAATTTAGTATTGAATCAATTTATTATCCCCAAATTTATATATTTCTTTACTCTCATCACTTATCTGGTTGATATTGTGTTGATATTGTAAGGAGAAATTCTGTCTTGGTCACTCATGGCAATTGAAGGGTTATTTACAGATTGACAAAATGAAGACAAGTTTCAAAAATGAGAGAAAAAAGAGCAGCAAGTCCTCCTACCTTGTATAGAGTTTCCTGGGTTCAAGAAAATAACCCTTGAATCAGGGATAATGTCAGAAAGTCTGAAAAGGGAAGCAGCAGAACAACAGTTACTATTAATAATTATATCAGTTATGAAAGACAATGACAGTCACAAATAAGGGCACTAACAGGTGGCCCAAGGTTATAAGTGGCATTAACCACAACATTATATAATTATATCGAAGTAATTTCATATTATCAGCTGAGTTAATTGATAATGTAAATTTACTACTGTGACAAGTTTAAAAGCCGACAATTTGTTTGTCAGCCCAATTGTTCTGACAAAGGCCTTACACTCAAAATGTCAGCCCCATCAACTCAATTGATAATACTAAATTATCCTGGTATACTCTCACACTGAGGCAGCACCACAGTTTCTTTAGAAACTTACCCCCTTTATTCATTTATAATTATCACAATTCAACTGGAATTAAAAAAAACAAAAACAACAAAAAAACCACCATGATTCATAAAGGCTGACCAAATGTGACCCTCCATATGATTTTAGGAACAAAGGTGATAACACACACTCAACACACCAACTCATCATGCAGAATGCCCATTGTTCTCATGACATTTACTAACAGTAGTGAAAGATATATAGATCTGTAATATTATCAGTGAACTGCACTCTGGAGAGCTTTGATTGGTCATACATTACGTAGGCTTTCCTCCTCAGGGAATATCACTCTAGCTCATTAACTGTTCAGGCAGAGCTAAGAAACAACAGCTTAATAGAAAGTTATTGTTTATGCTATTGTTAGAAAAAATCACCCCTTCATGCTTGTGTTACAAGCTGGATGAGCATTCAATTTTAAAACCTTTCATTACATATTCATCTCTTTTTACACCTTACTCAATAACACTTCGGTTCTATCATTAACCATAAATTATATAGGATTCTATTTTCATCAGTAAAATCCACCTGCACAATTTTCCTATGATCATAAGTACATAATAAAGTCCTAAAAGTCACTTTGACACCCGTTTCATTTGAAATGAAATGTGCCATCATGATTCCGAGAATCATGAGGGCAATTCCATGTTACAGACATTACATTCAGAGACCAATTTTTTGGAAAGTAATTTCCTTAACAAACTTATTTTGCACAGTTTTCAATGTATAATTTGTAAAAACATTCCTCACAGGGTACATGACCATCAGCAGAAAAAGAAACTTTCCTTTCTTTCACAAAGGCTTCCAAAATTTTTGTGTTAAACTCTGTTATGAACATTACAAAAAAATCAACCTACAATTTTTTGTGTTCACTTGACACTTTTTTCCCCTGTGAATTGACTACTCAGACAATTATTATTTTAAAATAATAGGAACAAATTAAGCTGCTTCACAGCTTTTTCAAAATCTAATTGTACATGTATCACTTATTCTGTAGTTAGATTTGAGCTTGAGCTAAAAACTTCCTGTTGTGGACATTACACAATTTTTGTTAAAGACATTACACTGGAACTTCTTTTTTACACTGGTAAGAATAAGGAATAGTTTTGTTTATCTAAGAGCTTTTTATAATTGGCTTTGTCAGAACTGATAAATTTATCTTAATCAGGCCCAATTACAAGTTAACCCTTTAACTCCCAGAGGTGATTAATGTAAAACTTCTCCCTACAAATCCATACATTATTCAGGAAACAGGTGATGAGAATATTCAAACTTATCAGGTAGAAGCTGCTATCTTCATCTAGCACCAAGTTCTCATAACTAATTTACAAGGAAATGTGTAGCAGCTAGAGGGGAGAATTAACAATTAGATCTTGGGAGTTAAAGGTTAATTCTCTTTTCTGGTTGTGCTGATAACCAAAGCATTAATATCACACTTGGGTGTACATGTAACTGTGGTAGGTGGAGTATCCCATATGGAGCATGCTCCTTACAATTCCATTTTATTGAGCAAGCTCTAACTAGTATTTCTGCTGTCTTTTGGTTCTTGCTATCTGAGATGCAGTACAGGTTTCTAGTGTGACAACAAGTTTTACATTGGAAGAGCCCTTAGGGTTACTGATAATGAGGTTGAAATCAAATTTCTTCACCAAGTTTTGAAAACATTTAACTGGCCTCTGAGGAGCAATATTGATATTGTCCACAAGAGAAGAGTCTACTGTGGCTCCAAAGAGCTGAAAGGCACTGGACCTTTCAATATTCCAAGTCTTTCATATATTGAGAGGATTTTTAAATATCTTTGAAAATAAAATGTTTGCAAATAAATGATCAAATTAACTGCAGATTGCAGAAGTTAAACACTGCTTTAATAACTGAACTTAGATTGTTCTGATCTTTTTGTAAGAGTACTATTCATTGACTCTTAGTAAGCCAGTTGCACTTGCTCTCATTTACAAAGAACACCCATTTTGGAAAAAATCCTATCTGCAAGTTCTTCTATGCGTTGAGTTCTGTTAGTTTTGTTGCTCTGGGGAGACTTAAGGAATACAATTGTGTCTTACTGAAATCATTTTAAACCTTTGAGCATGCCAGCTATTTTCATACACTTTCCATTGGACAAAAATAAACAGCCTTTCTTGGCCATTTCCTGCAAAGTCATCTTTCAGATTACTATTTTTGAAACAATTTAGGGTCCCCTTATTCCAAAAATCCATGATTGGGCTAGATATGAAATAATTTATTTTAAATTTCACTATTGAGGTAGTTGTAAAAAAGAATAGGTCATGATGGTTTTGGTTATTTTTATCATCCTGTAAAAATTGCTCTTGCCGTCCAATGAAATATACTTTTACACAAATGTTTTGGCCGTCAATGGCTTTATGTAATGGCAATTTATGAATATCTTGAATTTGTTGGATTGTTTACATGATCTTCATGATTCATCCAGCATTGGGTTAGATTTTGTGCTTTGACATGCTATAAACATCATCAGAAGTAACCTCTCTACATGAAAAAAATAATTTACACAAAATCAACATGGTAGCTGCTAATCGCCAAAGGGTACCTTGAAGGACTTAAGTTAGGTTTAACTTGGCAAAAGCTATATGATAGACAGTTTGCAAGAATGTACTAATTTCCCAAGACATGTAAGTGTCGGGTGATTATGTAATTTGTCAAGGATGGAACCAGATTTCTGCACAAGATCTTCCATATTCCTGTTTTGGGAGGGGAGCTTAAACTTTGATTTTATATACATTTATAAGTCTTAATCAGTGACCAAATTACCACCCAACACAGGAACCAAAGAGATGGCTCAATCAGCATAAAATTGAGTCTCTCAAATGTTAATATTCATAAGTCAACATACAGTTAAAGCACTCCACAAACCTAACTGTACACAGTAATTCAACCAGCAGTATATTAAAAGGACCACCAGAATTTCAGCAACATTTTCTAAGAGTATTTCCACATGTTTGTAGCCAAACATAATCACAACCATCGATCACAACATAATTAAATAGGTAAGTGATATAATGCATAGTTCTTGACATAACATTATCAGAAAAAATAATTGATACTACATGGATATGAGTGAAATAAAAGCATGCAGAATTCTAAACATATGCAAACAGGACAAAATTATTCCCTGCAAATAAGTTATTAAGTAAACCCTTTAACTCTCACATCAAATTTGTAATTCTCCTTACTCCAAACTATACAATTCTTATAAGGTTAGTTCAGAGAATTTACAGTAATATTGGATCAACTAATCATCCCCAAATTTATACATTTCTTTACTCTCATCACTTCTCTGGTTGATATTTTGTTGATATTGTAAGGAGAAATTCTGTCTTGGTCACTCATGACAATTAAAGGGTTAATACAGATTGACAAAATGAAGACAAGTTTCAAAAATTAGAGAAAAAAAGAGCAGCAAGTCCTCCTACCTTGTATAGAGTTTTCTGGGGTTCAAGAAAATAACCCTTGAATCAGGGATAATGTCAGAAAGTCTGAAAAGACAAGCAGCAGAACAACAGTTACTATATATCAGTTATGAAAGACAATGACAGTCACAAATAAGGGCACTACCAGGTGCCCCAAGGTTATAAGTGGTATTAACGGCAACATTATATAATTGTATCAAAGTACTTTCTTAGTGTCAGCAGAGTTGATAAATTAATTTGTAAATTCGCCTCTGCAATGAGGTTGAAAGCTGACAATTTGTTTGCTCTGACAAAGGGCTAACACTCAAAATGTCATCTTTTTAAACCTTACCAACTCAATTGATAATACTAAATTATCCTGGTATACTCTCCCACCAAGGCAGCACCACTGACAGTTTCCTTATAAACTTATACCACCTTTATTCATTTATAATTATCAAAAGTCAACTAGAATTAAAAACAACAACAAACAACAACAACAAAAACAACAACAACAAAAAAAACCACCATGATTCACAAAGGCTGACCAAATGTGACCCTCCATATGATTTCAGGCACAAAGATGAGAACACACACACAACACATCAACACATCGTGCGGATTGCATAACTTTAAAATCTAGTTGTATTCCTTATTCTGTATTTAGATTTTGTGTTTGAGGTAAAAACTTCCTGTTATGGACATCACACAATTTTTGTTACGGACATTACGCTGTGGAAATTTTTCTTACACTGGTAAGAATAAGGGAATATTTTTATTTATTTAATATGAACTTTTGATAATTGACTTTGTCAGAACTGATAAATTTATCTTAATCAGGCCCAATTACAAGTTAATTCTCTTTTTTGGTTCAGCTGATAATCATAACATCAATACTAAACTTAGGTGTACATGTAACTGTGGTATCTGGAGTATTCCATAAAGAGCATGCTCCTTACAATTCAGTTTTAATGAGCATGCTCTAACCAGTGTTTCTGCTGTCTTTTGGTTCTTGCTTTCTGGTGCAGATTTCTAGTGTGACACCAAGTTTTACATTGGAAGAGCCCTTAGGGTTACTGATAATGAGGTTGAAATCAAATTTCTTCACCAAGTTGTCAAAACATTTAACTGGCCTCTGAGAAGCAATATTGATATCGCCCACAAGAGAAGAGTCTTCTATGACTCCAAAGAGCTTAAAGGCACTGGATGTTTCCATGTTCCAAGTCTTTCATATATCAAGAGGCTTTTTAAATATCTTCAAAAAGAAAATGTTTTCAAATAAATAATCAAACTAGCTGCAGATTGCAGTAGTTGAACACTGCTTTAAGTACAAAACTTGGATTGTTCTGAACTTTTTGTAAGAGTACTATTCATTGACTGTTAATAAGCCAGTTGATACTATTTTGGAAAGTTACACTGCACTGAACTGTATGAATTGACAACTTTCTCTATAGTATTATCAGTGCAATGACCTTTGAAAGTTGAAGTATTGCTTGTTTTAAGCTACATTTCTGAAACATTGCATGTTATATTTTAATTTGTTATCTTCAGATATTATAAAAGAAGGTGCTGACTCTAAATATACATGTATGTCTCAAAAAACTTTATTCACACTTGAACTTACTCTTTTTAAAAATTTATACTCCTCAGTTAGCGTGGTGTTACTTCTAATCAATGTACAGTTGTTGTTATGGTTATAATGTTAATGGTGTTTTAAGTTAAAAGCACTGAAAACTTGGATGTGATAAATTTGAACAAAATTGGTATGCATGTAGCATTTATTTCTCCAAAGAGAATTACCATAATTAAAGTCATGCAGTCATAATGTCCATAATATAATATGTCTATAATGTGATGTCTCTAATGTTATGTCTTTAATATGATGTCCATTACATGAAGTGGGCTTTATGTTTTCATGTGTTTTCCAGGATTTCGATAATTTACAACACTCAAGTTTAGGCCCCTAAAAAGTGAACAAGGAGCCAGGCTGACAAAAAAAAATGGTTTTTAATTTCAGAGAAAACAAAAAAAGAGTTCTGGTTTTATTATGGACATTATGTACTATCCATAACAAAATAATGTTACTTGCTCTTATTTACATGTACAAAGTACACCCATTTTAGAAAAAATCTTATCCACAAGTTCTTCCTTGTGTTGAGTTCTGTTAGCTTTGTTCCTCTGGTGAGATTCAATGAATACATATGTCTTACTTAAATCATTTTAAACCTTTCAGCATGCCAGCCATTTTCACAAACTTTTCATTGGAAAAAAATAAACAGCCTCTATTAGCCATTAATGCCACAAAGTCAACTTTCAGATTATTATTTTCTAAACAATTAAAGGTCTCCTTAATCTAAAAATCCATGATTGGGCTAGATATGAAATATTTTAAATTTCATCATTTAAGCAGTTGTAAGATGGTATGGGCCATAATGATTTTCATTATTTTTACCATCCCCTAAAAATCCCTCTGGCCATCCAATGAAATATACTTTTACACAAACATTTTGGCTGTATAACTGTGATTTATGAATATCTTGAACATATTGGATTGTTTACATGTAATTGTCACAATTCATCTAGCACTGAGTTAGATTTTGTGCTTCAATATGCTACAAACATCATCAAAAGTAACCTCCACATGAGAAAAAGTAATTAAAGTGTCTGCTTTAAATCCTAATGCAACTCATTCACAGCCAAATGTTCCACCTTTGATTTTTGCTAATCAAGAAGTTGATAATTATAAACATGGATGTTTTCAAGTAGAAGCCTGTTGTGAGCTTAAGCTTGCTATCACCTTTCTCCCAAAAATTATATGGATGGTCACAAATACAGAACCTTGCATGAGAGCAAGCAGTTGCATCCTATACTGGTCATTACACCTGTAACAACCAAAGCAACTTTCTAATCATTACATGCATTTCAGCTGCAAGGTCCAACATAATAAGACATGGTGTCAAACACTATTGAAGGATGACAACATTCAATTATACTCCTGAGCACAAATTCAAAGGATCGAACCACTGGTTAAAGATTGATGCAAATTTAATTAATGGCTTATCTTGCTACTTTAACATTATATTTTATATTCAAAGCAAACTGATATTCATGAAAAAAAGAGAATAGCCCATAATAACATTTTTCATTCCCATGAGAATGAGACACAAAAAATCCTTACATATATGTCTTATATTAAAGAGGGAAAAATGGAAAAAAAAACATATATACCTACCCTGTTAAGATTTCCTGCCTTCAAAAAATCACAATATGAGCAGTCAGAAAATGATGGACATGTAATAATTTCTGAAAAAGAAAAACATAAAATAAATATTAATCAAATGTGAGAGATATTGACAGTCAGAAAAATTCCATTTAAGGTGCTATATTTATTCCTTTAACTCCCATGAGTGACCAAGACCAAATAAGTGACAAGAATTAAGAAAAATTTCAATTCAGGGATAATTAGTTGATCCAATACTAAATCCTCTGAACTAACATTATAAGAATTGTATAACTGACAGTAAGGAGAATTAAAAATTGGATCTGGGAGTTAAAGGGTTAAGGCAGTAATTGTTGCTATTGAACAGTGTAATGAACTGAAGAAAGCTTTAGGACAATCTGAAACACATAGATGACATAAGGCTGTTTCACTCGACCATGCTCAAAAGGGGTTGTTGGAAAATAATTGAACTCAAGAGCAATCCTATAATGGTAAAACCTTCAGATATTTCAATTCATGGATACTTCATGTGTCTGCTAACTTCAGAATAGAGCAGGTTGAAAGTGGAAACTGAGGAAATCTAAATATGTAAATATATGTCATTCGACAAACTACGAAGGAAAACATTGATAGTTTTTGGAAACTTAGCTTCGAATTGGCTGTTGCATAAATTTAACATCTACAGACTTAATTCAGTGGTTCCTGTTACTAGTGAAGTAAAGCTATATGCTGAAGCACAAAGAAAGATTGCTTTGGGAATAGAGTTCAAATGCTCAATAGCCTCTTCAGTGCACACTGAACCTCATTCGCCATTTTCTTTCCATCCCACCCTCCTCAATGGTTATTTGTTATAGAAATATTCCCTATCTTTTTGGGTTTTCTGTATGAGAAATCCTCTCTGTCAATATTATGTTTTAGCACTGTTAGATTTATCTGCTTATATGCACCAAATAAGAGCCACATTTTGTGGAAAATTAGTTAACTGTAACTTAAGACTGGAAGATTTGTCCCAAACATTACTTGTAGTCACATGTCCTATGGTTTATCAGATTGAATTTAAAGGCACAATAATTTTGTCGAAAAAATATCATCGATAAATAATGCCTAACACGAGTTCTCGGAAAACATATTGAATTGGAGAAGGCTAGTCATTCCCTAGCGACGGAAATCGCATCAATTCATATTTCATGAATCTTCTTACCCTTCAAACCAAATAATTACACCCGGAGCTCGTGAAGAGGCGACGTAATCGTCCTGAAAAAAGAAAAAAAGTAGCTCATGTATCAAGTATGTCTTCACCATTCACTTATTTTCAAAGGCTTGTGTTAAAATATTCGTAATCATACGCATTTACGCGAGAGAAATACTGTGAGTCAACAACAGGTTATCAAAGTTAAAATTACGGAGTGAATAACTTTACTATTCTTTCTGTACCTGCTCTTTCTTCGGGTCAACTCTTCTCATGGACAGCAATGTGAGTTGAAATCAAGTTCCTTATCGCAAGATCGCATACAGAGTAGAACTTTGATGACATGGAAATTTGATTTCAACCTCATTATCAGTAACCCTAAGGGCTCTTCCAGTGTAAAACTCTAGGTCACACTAGAAATCTGCACTGTATCTCAGAAAGCAAGAACCATTAAGACAGCAGAAACACTAGCATGCTCAATAAAACTAAATTGTACAGGGCAAATCTACATATGAGATACTCCACATATCACAGTTACTCTGTTATACTCTCCCAACGATGCAGAAGCACAGTTGTTTTAGAAACTAACCCCTTAATTAAAATCTTCTTGTAGTTGACCTTACTCAGTATACCTTTGTTGTCACATTATCATTTTGCAACAAATTCTTTTAAAATATCTTAAGCTTTGAAAACTGTTGTTCGCTCTGCTCCCAAATCCTCAATCCTCAACCCACATAGTTCGTACTGTTTTCTTCTTAAGCCATATGCCATGATTTTGTCAGCAACCTTTCATGTACATGTATAAAGTAATGGTCACCAAGTTGTTTTTCTCTTAGGTGAGAGTGCAGTCATCTGTAATCTTCAACAGCAGCAACAGTATGTCAGTAGATCGAAGATCAGCAGAAATACAGACGTACTCACAGACTTAAGGAAGATTGCTTCAGAAAAGGGCTATAGAGTTTCTGACAATCTAGGGTTAGGAAATTGTATGTTTTATGCGTTGTCAGAGCAACTGGAGATTGTCAAAAGAGTAAAGATCCATCATTTTGAATTAAGGCGTTCCTTGGTTCATTATCTAAGAGAGCACCCAAAAATGGTGAGTATTTGGTAAAGTATGTGTAATGTCTAGAGCAGATACTAAAAATGTATCTTCTGTTCCGCATTCAAGTCAAATGTTAGGAATTATAATTAGAACATCATGGCTTTGATCAGGGAAAAAAATCAGTGTGTGTAATACATGAAGTTGAAGTTGACACAATTAGAAAGGATAACTTGTCTTTGTATCACTACAATGTCTTCCTTGTTTTAGGTTATTGCTATGTTATTTTAAGAACAACTGTGAGCAATATAATGCTGATAAACTTGTTTATAATCATTCATTTAAATAGCAGTGCTTTCAATAAGACCTGGCACCTGATGGAGCTCTGGCAGGTATTCTGCTGTAAATTGCCAGGTATACTTTGAAAGCTTTCAAGCAAACTCATGAAGTGAGACCTAAAACACCATGAGGTCTTCTAGCATTCTTTCAGTTGACTTTTATCTTTTTAAATGAGTTTTGATAAATATGATTGATATTGTCTTATTCTGAAATCCAGCATACATTTCATATGTTTCGGGCAAAAAAGGATTTTGAGTTTCCAACAACACACTGACTCAAATTTCAGAAGAATTTCTGTGTGAAACTCAGGAAGCAGGCTTTCATGTCTGCAAATGGAAGATTTTGATCTGAAATAAAACAATCAATTAAACAATTGTTGTAAAGGAGACAAAAGTTTCATAATCATCTCTGGAATTTTAACACCAAAAACTCAGTTTGAAGTCAGTTTATTCTGAATGGAAGTACAGGGATAACAAGAGGAATATTCTCCATTGGGTGCTTTACCAAGGTAGCCACCTCCCTCAAATCTTATTGAAAGCATTGAATTGATCCTTTTTTGCTATTATTTTAAAGATTAAATATGTTAGTTGTAAAAATTACCCAAATCCAACTTACACAGGAATTACTCTTAATGATTATTGAGCTTAGCAACTAAAGAGTCTCGTATTTGTCTTTGAATACTTTTGAATGTAATATTCATTATAGGAAAATATTACCCTATTGAGTCATTACTAGTTGCTCTATTACTATTAATATTACATGTTTTCTTGTTGGACTTTCCCTCAAAGGTGGATGGAACAGATCTGTTTCACTTTGTTAAAGGACACGCAACATGGGATGGTTACTTAAAAGACATGGAACGAGATGGCACATGGGGTGATCATGTGATTCTCTGGGCTGCAGCTAACTGTTATCAAATAGCCATTCATGTGATTAGTAGTCTTCCAGGTTTAGTTAAAGTAATTATCAAACCAGATGTTCCATTTGACCAAAGCAAGCATCTTGTACTGGGACATGTCCATGAATTACACTACGTCGGCCTTCAGCCCTTGCAAGGTAGGGCTTAGAATATAACACATTTAAAAGTTAGCCTATCCATGAATTTTATGAACAGGATGTTTTAACCATCATAACTGAGTGCATTCTACAAGTGTATTTTACTCCCATACAGCTACAAGCTATACATACAAATTACCATTTCATTAAAGCTTGCAGACCTGACTGTTTTGATTAATCTGTGATGTAGGTAGACCTCTGTAGCTTGTACATATATGTATGTTTTGTTTACCCATTTCAGGTCTTGTGATATTTACTCTACAATGTGCTTTAGAAACTTGTTCTACTGCTTCCTAAAAGTTCCTTAGATACAGCAGAATTAATATTGGTAATAACATGATTTCAAGTGCAATTCAATGTAAATAAGCACAAATAAAATTTCCACACCATGTGGTTGACAAATTGATCTGATGTCAAATAAAAAATTAGTTGAAGGCAACATATTAGCTGTATTCAGTATCTGTGATTCCTAAGCTTTTCTTTGGTATATGGTTCAGAAAATATATAGAAAAAAGTGTCTTTTTTCATGTTTACCTCCTCCTTAAGAGTTGTCTGAGTCTGATTGTAATCAAGTCCTAGACAAGTTTAACACACATATTTTGGTCCTCTTATCTTTAAGCTGCACTGTAGCTAGGTTTTTTGGAAAATGAAAATCTTAGTACTAACCTAAAATCTAAACAGAAATAGTGTAGAAGTAGTCCTACTAGAAGAGAAAGGGTAATTCTCATTTAGCAATTAAAAAAAGTTTTATCTTCATTTTTTTATGTTTGGTTCAGTTTTTATTTTTAACTTACTTTGAGGATTTAAGTATGCTTTCTTTTCTTATTCTTGTCAAAATTTCGAAGGTTGTATATCATTCTTTCCATTAGATCTTCAACAATCTTCCATTTCCTAGCCAGGATCTTCAAGGATCTTGACATTCTTGTCAAGATCTTAAAGGATATTCATATCTCTTGCAAAGATCTTTAATTTGCCTGCCAAAATCTTCAAGGATCTTTCTTTTTCTTGCCAAGATATTAAAAGATCTTTCAATTTCTTGTCAAGATCTTTAAGGGTCTTTTATTTTCTCTCCAAGATCTTCAGTTTTCTTGCCAAGATCTTTCAGGATCTTCAAAGTTTTCAACAAGATCCTTGAAGATCTTGGCAAGAAAATGAGAGATCCTCAAAGATCTTCACAAGAATTTGGAAGATCCTCAAAGAATTTTCAAAGGATCTTCAAAGTTCTTGTAAAGATCTTTGAAAATCCAGACAAGATCTTCAAGGATCTTGACAGGAAAGTAATAGATCTGTAAAGATCTTGGCAAGAAAATCAAAGATCCTTGAAGATCTTGACAAGAACTTTGAAGATCCTTGAAGATCTTGGCAAGAAAATCAAAGATCCTTGAAGATCTTGGAAAGAAAATTAAAGATCCTTGAAGATCTTGGCAAGAAAATGAAGGATCCTTGAAGATCTTAACAAGAATTTTGAAGATCTTCAAAGATTTTCCAAAGATCCTCATGAAGATCCTCAAGAGGATCCTCAAAGGTCCTCATGAAGATCTTGCAGGATCCTTAAAGATCCTTAAAAGATTTTCACCAGGGTTACTATATGATAACCACAATAATTATAAATCATTATTACTTAGTTGTTATTGGTATTTCTATTATAGTTAATGTTGTTATTCATATCATTTTCATCATGATCATTGTTTTTGACTTTGGGTGAACAAAGCCGTAACCAGATATTAAGCAAATGGCTGCAACACTGTTACATTACATTAAACACTATTTTGATTGCATATCATCTAAGAAATTTTTAGATTGATCGACTTGCATCTGTTAATGGCACATGAGTATTACTGACATAGAGCTAGGTTTGAAATATTATAAGCTCCTTGCCTACTGGGAACATTGTCATCCTTCAACTCCAGTTATGTTATATCTGCATTTGATCATGGTAGTTACAGGATTGCAAATGATATACAGTTGCAGGAGAACTTTTTCAGTTACTTAGAAGGGTTTCATTGGTCGTTTCAGTCTTTTAATAAAGTTATGGCTCAGCAGATGGTTAATGTTATGAAAACATGATATCCTCAAGATTCTTTCTTTCTTTGTTGGAACCATCTGTCTAGTACCAAAACCTGGGAGAAAACATAAAACAAAATCTTACTAATTTTCCAAATTTGTTTATTGCAACCCACAGGTTATGACCAGGAGCTTGCTGACTTTTATGTGAGCCTGCAGCCATGTTCAACTGGTTCTGGCAGACCACAGTGTAAGACTAATAATCAATCAGTGTTCATGATTATCACTATTTATAAAATATTCAAGATCTACTTACATGCACTCTCATTAGTCGATTAGTGTGTTTAATTGAATATTTCAAATATCATGTAACTTTGAATATCACATTTTTACCCTTACTGTTTCATCTCTCTTACTGACCTACCAGCTTCTGGTTCCACTGAAGTAAAGCAAGAGGAAGACAGTGGCTCAGCTGCTCAAAAACATAAATTTGATCCTATTGGAGAACCTGAAACTTCTGGGGTATCCAGCTCTAGTAAGAGAAGGAAGTTTGAGGGTAAGGAGAAAAGGAAAATTAAATTTTAAGTTGGTTAATTATCCAGTAGCATGACATTTCAAGGATCAATCATGTAAAATTTCTTTGCAGACTTGAAGAACCTTCAATCTCTCTCCCAAAATAGTTTTTGTGATAAATTGTTACTGAATTACAATCAGTTATACCCCCCCTACTAGCTGTCACAAGATAAATCAACTCTGATCAGTTTAATTCAACATACCTGATAATATGAGGAATGTATGTGTGGGTATGTATTTGTGTACCTATAAAATTGTGACCAGTCCCCCCAATATGGCTCATCTCAGCACCAATACGAACGATCTGGCCCCAAACATGGTAATTAAACATGGGGTGTAAAAACCCCAACTGGCAGGAGGCAGGCTGCAGTTAGCTATATACAAAGCACACCAAAGGAATTGAACTCAAGGAACCATTTAACCCTGATTAACAAGTAACTTCTTCCTACATAGTATCTAAACATTATCTAGCAAACAGGTCATGAGTATATTCATGCTTATCAGGTCGAAGTTGTTATCTCAATTGTAGTGTCTAAAAATGAAGAAGTATGCCACAAAAGGCAGCCACGAAGGCGAACAACAACAGTACACACAGTACACGTTTCTTTTATAATCTTCCCGCGCTCACACTTTCCCGGATGTATACTTTTACATAAACAACCGCTGTCCTAGTATACTACATTCCCTCTCTTTCTTCGCTCAGATGGTTGACCTCGAAAGACAGAAACATAACAAACTTCCACTTTGTTTAGATACCGTAAAAGTTCAATTCGATTCCAAATGTTCAAGACAAAAATCACGCTAAACATAAACATAGCCTTGGTCGTTCAGCTTATAAAACAACGTTTCAATGTCACTCATGTAATAACAACGAACAGTAATATGAAAATGCCAATGTCACTAGTTTTAGTACAGAACGTAGTCACTCAGAGCCTTTGGACGACTCGTAATTCTACCGGATCTTCTCACATGCGGCTCAGCTGTAGGTACAGTAGAAGGTACATCTTCTGGTGGTGATTCAGCCATTGGTACTTGATCCTCTGCCACAGGTGGCGTCTCAAATGACTTAGGTTCAGTCCGTGGTTTAGCGTCCTGTTGTGGCGTTTCCTGTTCTTCTGGATCTGGCATATTAAAGGACTTAATATGCTGAAGGCTGCGTTTGTACTGGACACCTTGAGGCGATCGCAACACCACCTGGTCCCCATAACGAGATATCACCTGATATGGTTCCTTCTCATAGCAAGGTGACAGCTTATTTTCTTTCTTCTTCTCAAGCAGAACACTGTCTCCTTCTTTCACATTTCGATCTCTGGCATGGAACTTCTTGTCCACATAGTCCTTGTTAAACTGCTTTCTCTGATTGTCCCGATCACGAACGGCTTGGTCGCTCACTTCTAGCTCCTCCTCTTCAACGTTGACTAGCTCAGGCATTTTAGTTGTTAGCTTTCTCCTAAACAATAACTCGGCGGGACTCTTTCCTGTGGTTGAATGTGGCGTGGACCTGTACGCCAAAAGAAACCTGTTTAGTTCCTCTCTCCAATTCTGTCCTTCTGCATGGGCTGCTCTCATGGACTTAAGAAGCGACCTGTTTTGTCTCTCTACCTCGCCATTAGCTCTTGGCCATAGAGGTGTTGTGTAACGGTGTTCAATCCCCATTTCATTCAGGTAATCTTCTACTTCTTTGGATACAAGATTTGAGCCATTGTCGGTACGCAGACCTTTAGGCAACCCATGTCTTGCAAATTGGGCATCCAAGCAATGAATGATGGTTTTGCTGGAAGTTGTTCGGATAACATCAACTTCTATCCACCGGCTGTAATAATCAACGAGAACTAACAAGTGTTCTCCAGAAGGTAACGGACCCATTAGATCCACAGCTACTTCTTCCCATGGTTTGTTGGGTAACGGTGTTGACTTCAATGGTGGGGGTGGAACGTTCTTTGTAACCATCTGGCACCCGTAACACTCTGCACATCTTTTCTCGGCATCACGATCCATAGCAGGCCACCAGACTTTTGTTCTAAGTCTCTCCTTTGTCTTTGTGACTCCTTGGTGCCCCTCGTGTGCCAAACTAACGACTCTCTTGCGAAGTGCTTGGGGTATAACAATTCTTGTCCCCCGGAGAATTACATGGCAAATAAAAGTCAACTCATTGCGCACTGGCAAATACTGCTTTGGGGCATTGTCCCATTTCCCTTCGATGAGACAATTTCTGAGTGCTTGCAACTCAGAGTCTTGTGCTGAGACTTGTTCAATCTCTTTGATTCTCAATGCAGCGGGGACAGCATGTAGAGCTATCGCGCGTACATATCCATCATCTTCCGCGGAATTGTCTGACGCCGGTATCTTCGTCAGTCGGGAAAGGGCATCTGCGATGTTTTTTCTTGAAGGCACATAGCAAACTTGATAGTTGTACGGTTGTAAACGCAGAACCCACCGCTCTATTCTGGCTGAAGGTTTAGACTTCCTGGAATTGATGACTTTAAGTGCTTCATGGTCTGTCACCAGATCAAACTGTGGAAGCCCGTACAAGTAGAGGTGGAAGCGTTCACAAGCCCAGACTAAGGCTAGTGCTTCCTTTTCTGTCTGACTATAACGACGCTCCACTTGACTCAAACTACGACTAGCATAACAGATGGCACGGCTTTCCCCATTCTTTTCTTGCACCAGCACGGCGCCAAGTCCAACAGGACTTGCATCAGCAATAACACGGGTGGGTGTGTCCTTATCGAAGTAAGCTAGGACTGGTGCACTTGCAACTTGACTCTTCAATCTCTGAAACGACTGCTCCTGCTCCTTGCCCCAAACGAACGGTTCCCCTTTTCTTGCAAGTTTTCTGAGGGGATCAGCAGTGGTAGCAAAATCGGGTATAAACCTGGCACTGAATCCAACGAGCCCCAAGAAGCTACGGACTTCTGAGGGTGTCTGAGGCTGACTTGCCTCTGCAACTGCTCTGACTTTTTCCTCCGTTGGGCCGATGCCATGCTTACTCAGCAAAAGACCCATGAATACCACTTTAGTCATTCGGAAAGTGCATTTTTCAGCATTCAAAGTCAGCTGCTTCTCACTAAGACGTTGCAACACACTGTGTAAGTTCTTATCATGTTCTTCAGTGTCTCGACCATGAACGATAAGATCATCTGCTATGTTTGACACCCCTTGTAGACCTGCCATTGACTGGGTGATGATATGCTTGTACTTCTCTGGTGCGGCATTTACACCGAAACTCAAACGTTTGTAGCGGAATATACCATCATGGGTGGTAAAAGCAGTGATATCCCTTGAATCAGGATCCAGCTCAATTTGGTGAAAACCCCACCTTAAATCTAACTTCGAGAAAACACCACTCCCATTAAGACTTTCAAGGACTTCATCTATGGTTGGTATGGGCAATCTTTCCCGAATAATGGCCTCGTTGGCTCTCCGCATGTCGACACACAACCTTATGTCCCCGGACGGTTTAGGAGCAACAACGACTGGGCTTACCCACACCGTAGGCCCCTCGACTTTCTCAATTATGTCCTTTTCAAGGAGTTCGTTAACCTTGGCAGTTACTTTGTCCTTTACAGAAAAAGGTACTCGTCGCATTTTTTGAACGACTGGAGTTACACTGGGGTCAATGTGTAGCTTCAACTGATAATCTTTAAGCTTTCCAATTCCCTGGAATACACTGGGGTATTTTGCTTTGAGTCCTCCCACGAAGGTACCATCAACAGTGTTACAGTCTCCTGTCCCAAGAGTTCCCGAGAGATCCACACGAAGGATTCCAAGATCTGTGGTGGACGAATATCCCAGCAAACAACGCCCGGATTCAACAACAATGAAATCTGCCACAACCTTTGCTTTGGGTACGGAAACTTCTGTCTGAAACTGGCCCTCAATTTTAAGCTCTCGACCCCCATAAGCATACAATCTCTTCAGACAAGGTTTTAATTCAATCTTGAGCCCCTGATACTTAAGTTCCTGCAGTGTATCTTTACTAATGAGGTTACTTGCAGAACCTGAATCAATCAACACATCTCTGCTGATTCCACCAATCTTCACTGAGATAACGGGTTCAGAGGAATTTGACATAGCACATGTCTGTTCTTCTATAGTAAAAGCAAAACTGTCATCCTCACCTGACTCGTTACAATGACCCTCAACATGATTTGCCTGTCTCCCCTTACCATGACGCTTCTGTCTGCCTCCCCGTTGTTGGTTGTTACCTTGTTTTCCAGGCTTCGAGTTCCTTCCCCCTTTGCAATAGCTGGCATAATGACCATATTTACCACACTTGCTGCACTTGCGACCTCGGGCGGGACAATTTGTACTTTGGGCAAAATGACCTTCTTTACCACAGTTGAAACAAACGCTTTTCCCTTTGTCTCCACGCCCAGGACGTTCTTCAACTGCATGAGTACCTGCTCCAGGTTCTTGGCTTGGCATGACCATTTGACCTGCCTGCTCGTGTGAGGCTTCCCACTTTCGAACTTTATCCATTGCTGCTTGCAGAGTAATATTAACGACTTCCAATAGCTTCTTCTTTAGCTCAACATTAGGCAACTTTTCAATCAATTGATCCCGTAAATTTTCTTCCAAAGTTGGACCAAAATTACAATGACGAGCTTGTTTACGTAAACGAACCATGAACTTATCGGCGGTCTCTCCCTTTGTCGGCGTAAGTTGACGAAAGACATGACGCTCGTACGGTACATTGTCCTCGGCTCGGAAATGAGCATCCGACTTTCGCAGACACACCACATACTCATTATCCTCGTTAGCATTCAGTGGTCCAGGATCTGGAATATCTTCGTAAATATCTTGTACTTCCATACCTGCTAAATGAAGTAACTGAGCTGTTTTCCGAGAAGGATTCGTAATTCCCTTGCCATCGATGTAATACTGATACGATCGTTTCCACTGTCGCCATCGTTCCGCGACCTGAGAGGAAGACCCTGTTAAATCTAGAGGTGGAAGCGCCCTTTCTACTGAATTCGCCATCCTCGTCGCCAATTTGTAGTGTCTAAAAATGAAGAAGTATGCCACAAAAGGCAGCCACGAAGGCGAACAACAACAGTACACACAGTACAAGTTTCTTTTATAATCTTCCCGCGCTCACACTTTCCCGGATGTATACTTTTACATAAACAACCGCTGTCCTAGTATACTGCATCAATCTGACACCATATTACAGTAACTTATTCACAAGCAATTCGAAATGTGTAGCAGCTAGAGGGGAGAGTTAACAATCAGATCTTGGGAGGTGGCAGGGTGGAGGGCTTGTTCACAGGATTACCAGACTACAAACCCAGTGTCCTTACCACTTGGCCACCGGGCCTCCTTAATATGTGATAGAAAATCTCTGGCATGACAGAAAAAAAAGCCCTTGCTCTTTCCCCTCCCCCTCCCCCTTGAAAAAAATTCACTTGTAATGGATGATTTTGAAATTGTTACTGAGTCTCAGTTTTTAAAGCAGTTAATCATAAATTAATTAACTCTACTTGTTTTATATTCAAGAGGAAATAGTAACTGGTGATGACTTACTTTTTTGGTTAAGTTTGGTTATTGAATTATTAATTATTGAGTTATGCCATTTGCTATCAATTTAATACATTTTTGATTTCTTTTAATCTACCAAGATCTTTTTTTACCACAATTGGCAGTAATAGCATAATCTAATCAGGTAATTTGCAGTTGCACCTTGTGAATCCAAGACATTTTGACTACTGTGATGACAAATGTCATTTTCAATTAGAGAGCAGATCATGCTAAACCGCTGTCCATTTGTTAATTAGATAAACTTGCTGTACAATGTACAATTGAGAATAAGGAGCTGGGTTTGAAGTGTTATAAGCTCCTTGCTTATCTGTATGCTTGTTTCATCAAAAACATTTAGTTCCCATGGAAGGAGTGATATCCCAGTTGGTAGATGTTAAGATGGAACCAGATACTGTGCAACACTTAGAACTGAAGAAAGATCTATTACGGGATGTTGAAGAGATCGAAAGATCTGTCATTTTTAGGTAAGAATTACTATATCTAACTCATCAATTTATCAGTGGTAAGATGGCTCACATTACAAGAGTTAACCAGTTCGTTTGGAGAATCGATATTAGTAATCAGTGGATGATAAAAAGTTAATTAATATCACAGAACGCCCAATGAACTTCGAACTAAAAAGATTAATTGATGAGGGTGGCAATGGTTTTACCATCTAATATTGAGAGATGATGACTTCTTTCTGATGGGACTTTAAGCATTTTTTAACTCTGTAGAGGACTGTGAGCTACCCTTACAGACTTAGAAATATCTATCGCTGGTTCATGTGGCTTTTGCACAGGTGTAAAGATAAATCCATGGTTAAAAAAGGAGTGGTGTAAGGAAGCTTAGTTCGTGCACAGACCTTGGTCAGAGTTTCTTCCCTTTTTTTTTTCAAAAGTAAAAACAAAAGAAAAGCGCCTTGCAAAATTAGCCCCAGGATAGAACATATGTTTGTTCAAAGGTAGCTTTGAGGACAAATGTCATCACTCCTTAACATTTTTTGGTTATATTTTAATGTTCCAAAGCATAACTGTTATTGCCAACCTTATTTTCAGGGGTGAAGTTACAGAAAAAGGTAATGTATGGAACCTACCGGAAGCAGCCGCTTATGTCACATTTCATGAAGGGGCTGTGCCAAAACCTTTGTTATTTACTTGTTCAGTATGGCCTCCTAAACTTCGCAGTCCGCCCATTTCTAGTGATGAGCTTTTGGTAAGCAATGTGATTGAATTGTCACACGATGGTCCACCAGACCTAGAGTTAAGTGGAGATGACGAAGGAAACGTAACTGTGGCTTTGTTGCACAGTGCAAGTGATTTGAAGGGCTATGAAGTGGTTATCAAGCAATTGGTGGATCTACATGACAACGAATGGAAGGATTTGGAGACTTGGCATGCATCAGGTGCAGGTTACATGTCATTTATGATGATTGTTAGTGAGTTTTTGGATAGTGTTGCAAAACCAAAGTACAAACTATAATCATGACGGCCAATCAGAAGAAAGGAAATACTGAGAACTCAAAGTAAAGCGCGGGAAAACACGGGTGATCAAGTCTTGATTTGTTTTAATTTTGCTTGTGATTGATTGAAGAGTGACCTGAGTTTTCTGGACCAATCAAAGAGCAAAGGAAAGCAAAAACAAATCAATCACGGGTTACTTTCGACACTCAATTGAAATTTGCTTTTCTTGCTCTGAAAACCTGGGTGAGGGTATATAGTCCTGAAAAGAGCTGATTACGTTGAAATTTTTTAGCATTTCGTTGACCTGAGCAGAAGTCAGTCCAGTGTGGAGTTGTTTGTTACTTTTATGTCTGATCGAGATTTCTGGGTTCAGTGCAAGTTGACTTATCTACTAGTTTGTTGGTATGCTTCGTCCTTTTTTGAATTGGTTTGTTTTGCTTTCTGACACTTAAAGCCAATCACACCGCGGTAAAACAGACCGATCAGTTTTCGCAAATCAGACTCATATGTTCTACTGACAAACAACGTTTCGCGTGAAATTGATGATGGCCCAAAGGTTGCTGAAATATCAGTCATTTACCACCTACAACAGTCCTTTAGCCAGAAAATTAGACTTCACAATCATTTTTTCCTCCTTAGTCTATCCTTTTTCAGCATCATAGCAGTGATGCTGCTTTCATTTTTTTGACACCTATTAACCCTTTGACCCCTGACCCCTGAGAGTGATTAGCATTTAATTTCTCCTCACAATATCACCCCTGAATCAAACATAATAAAGGATATGATCACCAGCTAAAGAAGCTCTTGATTGTTCAACAAATTCTCCTTTTCAGCACCTTAGAAAATGTATAGAGAACAATATGGAGAATAAGCATACTG
>NC_089312.1:3077800-3155300 GCF_036669915.1 Pocillopora verrucosa
TATTGTTTCGATTTGTCAAAAAAATTATTGTTGCTTATCGTACTCACAGTTTTAAAGGACTAATGACTTAAATTAAAGGTATCTTGTGATGTACCTAATGAAATTTGGAATCTGGTGATTATTGTAGGATGAGTTGTGCTTGGTAACACAGGTGGTAACACTTGTTTTTGTTTATATGGCAATGCATTGTGGATGTATGCCATGGTGCCTGTTAAATAATAAAGCACTGGGTTGTGGAACGGAGTTGCTGTTGGGAGTGTTAAGAGGATAGATCTCAAAGAAATCCTCCTATTTTTTTCATATTTTGGGGTGAGAATTCCTTTTTATATCCTATTTTTTGGCCACTGTCATTCCTATTTTATAAGTATCATTTGTCACTTGGCACCCTGGTATCTCAAAATCAACAGTTTACATCAGAACCTTGAATGCGCAATAAATTTTTAGTTTCAGCATGAGAGGCAAGTTTGAATTTTTTTTGCTTGAGTATCATGCTCAATGTGTAAGAGTTGAAAGCTCTGCGTGTAGAAGCCTTATTGACCACATGGTACCTCTCATACGATTTTTACTTCTACCCTTGATTAATTTTTGATATGAAGAGCTACCAGGGAATAAAAATACTGTTCTTCAAATAATTGTTAAAAGTGGGTTTTAGGAAGTATTTATTCAGTGAGCAACTTTTTCATTTAAAGATATTTAAAATTTGAATTTTATATTAATCTTATGCCCAACTGGTTTTAGTCAATGCAGGTGCAGAAGATTTGAATGTTTTTTTTTCCCAACCCTCAATTAGTTGCTGATGTAGAGAAGGAGGAAAAAGATAATGAAGATCAATGCAATCCACGTGGTAAGAAAGTTTATTGGTTGACCAACATTTCCTAAGAATACGATCGTTACAACTTGATACTGAACGTATATTCAACCTATGATGTGACCATAAATCGTGCTGTATACTTTTGTCATGACTTATTGACAACTGAGAAATTATCTTAAATTGTTTTACTTGATTTTCCGTCTTAAGTCAGCTAACAGTTGTCTTTATTTATGCTTCTCATTAACAATTAATTTGTCTTTGTAGTCAAACAAGGTACACCCAGTGACGATGAACTGGAATATCTTGCCTCAAAGCTTAGTGATCTTTGGAAAAAGCTTGGGCGCCGCTTGAAAATCCTAGAACCAAAGCTTGATGATCTGCACAAATTAAACGAGGCTCTCTCTGAAAAGGGATATAAAATGCTCAGGCATTGGAAGGAGGTAAACGGGTCAGCGGCAACGTACGAAATTTTGGGTCATGCCTTACTGGATAGGCTTGTGAATCGACGAGATTTAGCGGAGGAATTTTGCTATGAGAAACAATAACCGAAAAATGTGCCCCTAACGTCAGATTGTATATTTTGTATGTACTAATTCTTATATTAATTTAATCTTAATTTTGTGAGTATCTGATTTCTGATTTTTGGGGTTTTCGTATCAGGCGGCGGCACAAAAGCGTTTTAGCCCGAGAGGTGATGACTAGTTTTTTACTATTCTGTGCAACTTTGTCGGACGGTATTAAATTCTCGGGCTCCTAGTTCGAGCTGCACACCCACTCTTGTGTATGAGTCGTGAATTTAAATAGGAACAGTACATTTCTTAAAGTCACCGAAACAGATCGGCATAGTATCCATATCCACATTCTGAGAAACTTTTTCTACCTTCCGTGACACGGACTCCCTGCTAGAATCGACACTAATTGTCGCACGTACTGTTGATGATTCCAACTTAGGACCTAATATTGCTGATACTTTAGTCTGGACCTTTTCATTAGCTTTCTCATACTTCATCAAAGCATCCGATCTATGACCCGATCTATCGTGAATTAGCTTCCTGTCAACACCAGCATTAAACAAACTCGACGCACACGTTACGCGTAAACAGTGCGCAGTTTTTCGCTTTCTTCCGGCAGCCTCGCACATATCGGGCAATAAACGATGAAGCATTTTAATGCCCACCGGTAATTAGTAGTTCTTTTCGCGTTAGGCCTGAAATAGAATGCATCAACTTCCTTCGCGCAAATTTGCACGACCAATATAAAGGCGGTAATATTCAATAAGACAAGTCTCGTGGTGTTCACCCACAGAATGGCAAATATGCCTCACGTGGCGCGGTTCATATTTCAAATCAAGCAAGCTTCCATGAAATGTTTTGGACGCATTTTCTTCAAAACGGATGTAATTATCACCTATTTCAAAATTCTTCAAGCAGATTCGCCCATGCTCCCCCCACGGCCACCAAATAATTTGCCACTATAGTAATATACAACATTTAAAAAAGACTTAGCCGTCTCCATTCCAAATACTCCTCTTTGCCACAGCTACCTTTCTTCTTCATCAGTGACTGGCTCCTTCTTTTTGTTTCGCTTTCGAACCAATGCTAGCTCAAGTCCCATCCTTCATTTCTGCGTCCAATATTCGTCTAAAGATGGCAAATCTAATGAGGAAAAGGGAAAGTTCGATGCAATTTCCTTAATTTTTAAAATATCCAACGGCCCCCTCTCCGATAACGCCGATTCACGCACCTTTTGTCTGAAGAGTCCAAGCGATTGAATTCGATAGCTGGGTTCTTTTCCACCATGAATCGGCGAATGCCGCAGACAATCTGGTACAACGTTTTCGGAGGTTATGGATCTTTGGAACACTTTGCCACCTCTTGAACAAATTTGGATAACCCATAGTTGAGCGTCAATGCTTCCATCTATGTTATGGGCCGAGTAAGCGGCTGAACTTTGTCCAATTCATACTCTTAAAAAACTCCACCAACTTCGACTATTGGAAACTTGACACTTCGCACTCGTTGCCAATCCTCAAAAATGCCTACTGCCCTCTTATTTTTATATCTGGTAGAATTCGGTACTGCTCTCTCTACGCAAAGTTCTTCTTCCTCGATTGTTTTCGGGAAGCGAAGCCTTCCTTCGGCTATGGCAAAAACAACATTTAAACTACTTCAAGTTCACAACGCTTTTGGAATACAAATTTGGTGCAACGCGAAACTATTGGATACTTAAAAACAAAAGCTCACAAATACAATGAATGCCGACTGAAGGCAACAAATCACACGTACAAGGCATTTTAAATAAAAATGGGAAAAAGACAACACTGCATAATTTAGTATTGTTCCTTTGGAGAAGTCATTTCGAAAACTCGTGCTTCGGGTTTCATCAAGTTTCCAGACGCTCGAAAACAATAACACTACTCGGCCTGCGGCCTTGTGGTTTCAAATGTTTTCTCGCGTTTGGAAACCTGATGACACCCTCGCTCTTGTTTTTGAAATAGTACAAAGTAATTTTTTAATCTATATGGAAACCCCCGGAAGGGGGTACACGGGTCATTTTCTGCTGGGTATGTGCAGTTGGCTTTTCTGAACCTTTGCCGTATTTTAGCCTATGTTGTGGCCAATTAGAGACCCCATATTTGTCCGCTTTTGGGCAAGACCGGAAGGAAATGGGAGCCATCAGGAGCCCTACTACGGCTGCGGAGCCGCTAAACTTCAGGCCCCTTGCGGCCTATAGTTCACTCTTCCCTATAAAAACGACATTGTCGGATTGAAAGAAGACAGACCATTTTGATTAAGAAATTATTGTAAAGAAATAAGTGTAGTTACATGATTTATGGTAGTATTGCCTTTTAAAATTATCACTCTTCTCATTTTAAGTAAGCTGTGTAACTACGCGGTTGCGCACGTGCAAACAGGAAAGGAGACACTGTTAAAATTCCGTCGAAGCCTGAATTTCTTTCAGGCTTTTTTCAGCAATTGTTTAAACAGCAGCGCATCTGCGAGGATCACTGCTTTACTTGATTTTCATCCACAGGTCAAATGAAATTTATTCAAATTAGAATTGTGAAATATTTAGGCCCAGTACATACAGGAGCTCCTGGTACATGTTAAAAAGCAGAGACTGTTTCAAAGACATGAAAGAAAAAAGAACTTACAGTTATCCCTTGAAATGCTGCAATCACCTTTCTGAGGACCTTAATATTAAAATTTGGGTAGGGGGCATGCCCCTCTGTCCTCCGAGGATGGTCTGCCTTCGGCGAACATCTACCCGAGTCCTAAGTGAATCTTGGACTTTCCCCAAATACACAAATTGTCTTTGGTTTTCTCAGATTAAATTTATATAATTCATGAGAATTATTACTAGGATGCTGTTTTAACATTTTTAAAATTCTCAGTTTCGATAAGGTACCACTTTGGAGAGGATCCACTCGTATCTCGGGCAAAAATTCACCGCGGTTTTTTTCTTAATTTATTTTTACATTGATGGCGCTGTGTTTCATGGGATAAATGTGCCAATAAGCGATTGTTCCGCTGCCTATACGACGCCGAAGATCAAGTAATTTCGTGGAGCTGGATTTGCCATCCAATACGCGAACTTTTTACTTTTGAGTGAAGTAAGTAGTTTACTAGCCTTGTAACGTATCCACGATAGCCATGTCTTTTAATTGCCGCCTTCACTCTGTTGATTGCGCAAGTCAATGGAATGAACAGGTGTGAATTAATCCAGTCACGTTTCGAGGAATTTTTCGACAACAATTAAGATAACAAACAGCAACAATTCCGTTTGAGAAGTTTTATTGGCAAAAGAAAGGCTAAAAGTAATTAAGTTCAACCTTTTTAGTTTAAATGTGTCGCCCAACTCTCTTTTGCCAGCACGATAACTCCTTAGTGCTGTGAATTTTACTTCCGCCTTTGGAAATTGTTTCTTAAATATACAACTGTAGGTGAAATTTAATTTACACACTAGTAACAACTTAGGCTACTAGTGTCAGACGCTTAAATGCTTCCAATAACGGTATTTAAGGTACAAAGACATCGATCTGAAGTAAAGACTCGGCAGACGCTGAGGCCACTGACTTGAATTGCGAGACCGAGAACAAACTATTTACCCTAAACAACAACCAACCATTAAGCCGTCGCTAGACTCAGATAATGGCTAAGTACTGTTAATGACAAGACAATATTGCGTTAGAGTTGAGACGATGTACTCTTTTTTGCGTTCATGTTAACGATGCGTCAGCATATACACCGTATTTTTTTCTTATTTCTAAACTACAGGGATCATATATTAAATTCTCCTCGTTAACATCTTAACTCTAATAAGCTTCTCCCCTCAGAACGAGGACCCCTGCTGTAAGTAAAAATCCTAGATCAAAAGGAAAAGTGACAATTTGGGGCTCACCACAAAGGCTAACGAGTTCCGATTAAAAAATGGCGGGCCTACGGTTTTTCAAAGGTTCCTTTCGCCACCCTTGAAAAGGAACCACAACCCTTCAGCTCTGAAGTTTCTTAACTAGTATGACTGCTCTTGTGGGAGCCACATATAGACCTATGACTTGTCTGCCACTGCAGTGGAATCATACAAGATTGTAGATATCTAACAGAAGGAGACAAATTCTTGATTTTTTTCATTGTTCTTGTACCAACATCATGATTTGACAGAGGATAATGGAGTATGGATGGGCAGTGACTGTTTTTGAATAAAATCATATTTATTTGGAAGCTGCAATGTAAACATTTTTTTCCCCAAAACACTTACAAAGACTAACACGAGGCACCTTTGTAACATGAGCACTGCCCATAGGGTAGCCTGTGACGTTCATTAAAATCTAATCTGAATTGATATTTGTGTTTGGCAGAGTAAGTGGTGTTTAAATATGGCCAGAGATGCAGATAATGGTGCCAGACAAAGTACTGGTGGTTCTGCCATGAGAGTAGTGACAACTGGAGGGAATAAGGTAGAGATTAATGATGTTTGGACAGCTAGAATATTGGTGACCGCTGTCTCTGGGGCTGGAATTTCTTCAGGAAGAGGCATAGGAACTTTTTTCCGTAAGAACCCAAAATTGGTTACAGATAAATTACAACCGGCTCGTAAAGTTTGGGTTAAAGTTAAGAACACCGGGCCTGGGTCAATTATTGTTGACTTGGATTGTGGATCACATAAGAAATTTTTACAATTATAAAAAGACTTCAAGGATGGTAAAGTTAAAGATGCAATGGAGAATGAGTTAAGAAAAATTGGCTACCATGCCAAACTGGAATTAAAACTCATGGAGGAAACTCGCAATGTGGCTATGATCGAAACGAGGTAAATGGGTTGTTTTTATTTGATAGCTGACATGTAATGGTCTGTTAGTCAAGAGACTGGCCAGGCCTTCCCTTCATACGTCCCTCAACAGGCAAGTTAAGCATTTTAGCAGGCAGTCACATTAACTTCTCTATTCATACCTGTTTAACCTTGTATTGTAATTTAGTACACCCTAAAACCAATGTGCACACATTCTCCATACTGTTCTCTAAACATTTCCCAAAGTAGACACAAGGAGAATTTATTTAACAATCAAGAGCTTCTTTAATTAGTTGGTGACCATTTCCTTTATTCTCCTAACCTTAACGTGTGGTTTAGGGATGATATTGTAAGGAGAAATTAAATACTAGATTAAGTCACTCTCGGGGATCCAATAATTAGTATTTAGTTCTGTTTCCAACAGTGTGAAGATTGTTTTATCTGCATTAATGCCTTTACTGTTCGGTTCAAATGCATTAATATACTGGGTTCTCTATTAATTCTTCTAGATATGCTAAGGACCTTTAGTATGAAAATTTTGCTTTTCCATAATGACCAGCAAGCTCCCACTTTTGACTAACATAACATTCTTGATTTGAGCTCGCGATGAAAATCCACGAAGTTATAAGTGACTATAGAGTTCTCTAGCCACTAATCTCTTGTAAAAATGCAAACTACTCAGAATCAAAATGGAGAATTAATTATTCACTTTATGTGGATGTTTTTTGTTTCAAATGCCACATTCTTATCTGAGATTCAGTATAATTAAGAGTTCTTGTCAGCTGTGTTATTTTATTTTATTTGTTAGTGTTTATCCATCATCACAATGTATTGACCTCCAATGTAAGTAAAAAGAAAAAATAGTTATTTGATAGGTAGGAGCTGTATTTTTTGAGAACATGGTTTTCCATAAGGTACAATGTTGTATTTTCAACAAAAAACCTAGGATGGGAAAGACCAAGAAAATTTTATTTGCTGAAGAAATTCAGAAATCAGGAAAAAAGTGGCATCCAAGAGCTGGTGTGACATGTGCTCTATGAATGTTAACAGACATTTACATAATGCAATATATCAACACTATATATATACACTTTATAGGTGTAAAGTAGAGATAACTTTGCTGGATGTAGTTACCAATAAAATTTCCAGTTAGTTATTAATCTTCAGAATCTAGTGATTAATTTAACCTTGGTTTACATCCTTTTATCAATAGCCTTACAACATTGTACAACAAGACTGTTTAGCTAATATTAAACACGCCTACGTAGCAATCATCTCCATGTGCCTGAAAAACACAAAAAATTATGCCTGTTCTGTAGGCTAAATCTCTTTAACTTTAGTTCTTTAGGAAACAAGTTAGTAGGAGGAAATTCAAGCACAAAAATGAGATACCACATTTTTGCCCTAACCTTTTCATCTCTCTTGCTTACATACTAGCTTCTGGTTCCACTGAAGTTAAGCAAGAGGAAAAAAGGGGCTGAGGAACTTCTGGGGTATCCAGCACTAGTGAGACAAGGAAGTTTAAGGGTAATGACAAAAGAAAAATTACATTTTAAGTTGATTAATTTTCAAAAAACTTGTAATTGCTGCATGCACTTTACGTAATTATCCATTAGCATGATATTTTAAGGATCGATCATGTAAAATTTCTCTACAGACTTGAAGAACTTTCAATCTATCTCCCAAAATAGGTTTTTTGTCATAAATTGTTACTGAATTTCAATCAGTTATACCCCCACTAGCTCTCAAAATGTAAATCAACTGTGATAAGTTTGATTCAACATATTATACCTGATAATATGAGGAATCTGTGTGTGGATATGTATTTGTATACTTCTAAAATTGACCAGTCTCCCCCAGCAGCGCTCATCTCAGGACCAATACGAACAATCCGTTCCCAAACATTGTAAATAATCACGGAGTGTAAAAACCCAACTGGCCGGAGGCAGGCCGCAGTTGGCTAACAGCTAAGGACGGCTTGTTCCCAGGACCACCAGACTTCAAATGCAGTATCCAAACCACTTGGCCACCCTGCCTCCACAATAACTGATAGAAAATTTCCGGCATGACAGAAAAAAGCCTTTCTTCTCCCCCCTCCCCACCCGAAAAAAAAAAATGTTACTTGCAATGAATGGTTTTAAAATTGTTACTGAGTCACAGTAAGAAACGAGTGAGCTGGTAATCTTAAAATAATTAACTCTGACCCTATTTTTTATTCTATATTCAAGAGGGAGTGATAACTTGTGAAGACCATCAAACACTTGACAAAGCTATTGGTGGCGGGTGGGATTAACTGACACGTCGACTACCTGAAATTGAGGAAGATGACATCGAAGAAATTGAAAAGACATATCAGAATTTGCCTAAAAGGGGATTTTATATGCTGAAACTGTGGAAAAGAAGCAATGGGAAAGCTGCAGACTATAGGACTTTGTATAATGCATTAGTCCATAAGGTGGTACAGCGGAAAGACTTAGGAGAAGAGTATTGTTTTGAATAATGGTATCTCATAGATATTGCTCATACCGAAACCTGGCAGTTAGTACAAAACGAGATGGCCACTAGGTTGACACTAGAGATTCCAGTTGGTTATTTATTGTAAGAATGTAATGATTAATTCATCCTTGATTTACATCCTTTTATTTATAGCCTTTTTACAACACTGTACAACATGTGTTTAGCTAATTTCATACACCTATTTGATTGCATCTATTTAAGGAAAGACGCATAGATGGGGGAGAATGTTTTAGAATGATCGTATGTCAGCTCAAGAGAGAAGTTCTTTAAAATAAAGTTGGAGTATTTTAGATAAATTCTATAAGTATTCTAAGTTTTTTAATGAAGACAACTATATATACTGTCTTTAAAAATGAAAGAACTGCTTGTTTGGAGCAATCACGTTATTGATTATGGGAACGTTTATTTAATGATTGAGGAACGAAACAAATGCAGTCGTTCGTCGTTGGTAATCACAGCTTCAATTTGTCTTTGTACAAATCGAGGATGGCGATATTTTATTTTGCCATGGTAGTATTATAGTTAACTAGTGTTTGCTTAGCAGCTCTCTTTTATGCAATGTAATAAAATATTTAGCCCGGTTATGAAATACATAGAGTGCATTTACTTTGGACGTTCAAGGTGTGGTGTTCCAAAACGTGTTTATGCACCCCACTTTCCCTGAAATAGACGAACGCAATATTGACCGTATCACGCCTGTTCGAGAAAAAACATTAACCTTGGACCTAAGCCTCTTCCGCGGCAGTGTACCCTCAGCTTTTTGAAAATTCTAACTGATAAAACCGGCACACCAGCAAATTTGATCACCTTCTGGTTTGTCATACTTCTTTTTCTTCAAGCTTCTTTTCTCAACTCCATGGATTTGAGCGCTCTTTGACTTAAGATTCTCGACCTTGGAGCTTACATTTGTTAAATTCATTTTTAACAAAGTTCGCATATAACGCGTGCTGTCATTGGTTGAAAGAGCGTGCTCTATCAGAATACAAACATGAAGCTGAGCTGTCACGCCATCTGCCAAACTGAACTATGTCCGATCTTTTCCGAGACTTCTCTCTAGCCTTTTTTCGTTGATTGAAAGTGAAATTTCGAAACAAGCGCGCCGGAAAGTAGGAACAAAAGAACTAAACAAAGATTTGTAATAATAATAACCATAGCAATAATAATAATAATAATAATAATAATAATAATAATAATGATATTGATAATGATGATAAAGTTTTTTTGGGCACATTAAGAAAATTCAATCCTCTATCATTACTATATAGAAAAAATTAATTAATTAAAAGCTACGAAATGTTGCTTATAAGAGTAAACACGCCAAGCGCCTTTATTTACGTTATTTTAACGTGAGCAGAGACGAAAATTCTTAAAGAGAAAATTAATTGGACTGTCCTAGTTTTGACGGTTTTCACGCTCAGTTGCTCAGTACTCAAGAAGTTGGGAGAAACACTGGACTGCGTCTCATGCTTCTCCTAGAGATTTATGGCGTTAAATCTTACAATGAGCTTGGAGATATTTCGAATCCGTCAAGCGGGAACGCATCATATTTTTCCTTGTCACGCGCAATTGAAAGAAGTTCTTTTACCTCTGTCACATCCTGCTTTATGTTGCTGTACTGGATTTACAGATTTCTTTTGTTTGACCGAGGCCCTGACGTGGGATTTATGCAAGCTGTCCCAAGTTTACGAGTAGTAATTATCATTTCTTAACAGAATACCTACATAATTTATGCAAGTTTTTCCGCGCCTCCCATGTCTCATGGGATGGCGTGCTTCCGGGTTATATTAAGAGTTGCCGCACACATCCTGGCGATGTCATACAATTTTCACGAGGACCACGCGATCAAGTGAATTGATTTACGCCTCCAGATAAGGTGAGAGGGATCGCTGAACAATCTCTCTAAGTTATGACATACTTTATGTGGCCTCCTATTGGGCTCGCTGTCGCTAAGTACTTCTTATTGAATACGAAACATCGATCGCCCGCAGTGAGATTCGTTTCAGCTCCTTTTTGAACGAAGTATCGGCTAGGGAAACAAGCGAAGGAGCATTCAGTGAACGAGAAGTTAAAATAAAATAAAGTACTTGAGGATAAATCATCCTGCATCGTAAAGACTGACAGTAAAATTTCAACAGTATGTACTCTGATGACCTTGGTTGGAAACTTGAAGAAATGAGATCTTATATCTGGTATCTTCCATCACAGACCCTCGATTCCAATATAAGAGTTATTAGATGAGCAAGGAGGCTTGAACAAGCGCTTTACAAAATGTAGAACGAAATTAGATGGATCCAAACATTTCCTGTGTTGCAAATGAAGCAATGCTTCAAGACATGCCTTTGTATGTATATATAGGCTAGCCAATCTTGCACCACATTTGGAAAGCTGATAAGAGGCACCCTACTTCTAATGACCACTGCTCTTGTTCTGAAAGGGAAAACCCCTAGGTGATATATCGATAAGTAATCAGTTTTATAATAGTTGGAATGGTGCCGGTAAATTGTAGATCAGTAATATATGTATTGTAAACTGCTTTGTGAAAATAGGTGAATATCATCGTGTCAAAAGGGTTGAAAAATCGGTAGGAGTTTAATTTTGTGGTTTGGCATACTTTTCTGATTTTTAGGATAAATGTTTGTGCTTCAAAGTGAGTGAAATTTCTGCTGGGAACAAATAATAATAATTACAATATTATTTTCTTTTCAAGTAGCAGAACATTGACAAGGAAGCTACTTATAACTGGAAACAGCACACTCTGCATCTTATTCCCCAGCATATACACATGAGAAAACATGTTTAGTTAAACCGGATTTCACTAAATGAAAATCAGAAACAGAGAACTGAAGAAATGAAAAGGGCACCACGACTTAAATTAATGTAAGAGTGAAATCCAAAAAGAAGACAGAAATCAGGGGCTGTTTTGTATCTGTGAAATTAGAGCAATGCTGATTTCAGTACAATATGTATGTTTTAGTGCACAGATGTGTTGATTTTTACGTGCTAAAAGGCACCAAGCCTTAAATATGTACATAGAAATTACACCAGATAACAGGCTTGCCACAAAAATATGCAACAGATATTAATCACAGTTACTTACAGGGCTTAGCACTATACAGGTTTCACCTCCTTGGTTCCATTGTAATGATATGAGTTGAAGTACAGCTGCACCAACATGTTTTACTCATTTGGGGCTGAGATGAATGACAGTTACAGTGATACTTTGATTACAGTTGTCTTTGTGTAATTTGTGCTATTTTTTTATTGAAATCTAATAGGACGTGCTGAGGAAATGCAACAGGAGTCCCAAGGCAAAAGGCCTTCAGCTCGAAAGCGAGTGACTGGTAATTACTCACTTGTCTATTTTTCAAACATGCCACAATGTTATGAACAAACTGCATCTTTTCAATAATGAGCAGGTACAAAACATTTTATCAAAATCAATATACCAATATATTTTTGGGACATTTTTTGTATATTGAAGAAAACAATTCTTGGACAATACAATGTCATCGTTATGAAATTTTCCAAGTGAATGCTCTAATAGGGGTAATTCCATTTTCTGACTGACCCTGCTGAGGATCCAGAACCGTCTGCATCAAATGTTATTCTTCTCACTTATTAGGGAACTGATGAAAAGGTGACTTACTTTTAAAATGAAGGAACTGTGTAACTTTGCATTCATTGGAAATCTGTGGATTTCATTTATTATTATTTGTCAACTAGATTGCTTTCACATCAGTTCCAGGGAAACGTTTATATCACTTTAGGCACTTTTGCTATAAGGTGATTAGCAATTACTACTTACCATTTTAAGGGACAAAATCCTTAATGATGATTATTATTTAAATTCTTCTGTGGGGACATTACTTCACAGCAATCATTTCTGCTTTTGACTGAGCTGGGCTTAAGGCTGCAACCGTTCTGGTTGCTATGGCAACTAGCCAATTTGGCCATTGATTATCTTGCATTTGCTGTTTGTGCATAGTATGTGTTAGCCGGCTGTAACATTCTTTAAAAGAGAGATAAATAATTGTCACCCTTTCAAAAGCATAAAGAAGGTACTAGAGACTTTTTATTTGCCTGTTTTTGTCTCCTGAAAACAGAAAATTTTTAAGTTGATGCAATTTATTCAATTAATCGTCAGAAGAGAATTATTCTCAAACAGTAAATAATAATGCTTGGAGGCCTTCTTAACTTGAACAGCTCTAATAATTTTCAAACATATTTATCTCAGAATCAATTGGGTAGTTATAGTAAGGTTGCATAAACCTGAAACAGGCATGTTTCTTTTAATTGTGAAAGTTTATATAATGAACTATAAGATGTTAGTTATAATTATATATTAAAAAATAAGTTTGGAAGTTACACAGTATTAAACAAAAATTAACATAATTATAACAAATTACTATTTTGATGGCTATCATGCTAATGGAGAATACAAATGACTAAGGCCACCACTTAACTGTGTTAGCGAAAATACATTTATTTACTTCTGACCAGAAGAGCCTCCTGATTTTAGCTAATGGCAGTTACAGGATAAATTTATTTGATTAGTTCAAAATAAATCACTTATTGTCTGAGCTTGATATCCCAGGATCCATATTTTAACCTGCAGAAGAGGTGTAAATTCTTTTGCAGAATTGAGGCAAGCATGAAGTCAAGGGCTCGAGTTATCATTTGCACTCCTACCCTTTGCATGACTTGTGCTCACTTAGTGCTTATCTCCATTTGCCTAAAGAATGCAACAAATCATGCCTGCTCTGCTGGCTAAAACTCTTGAAATTTAGTTCTTGAGACAAACTAATTAGCAGGAAGAAATGCTAAAACCTTTTCATCTCTCTTACTTACATACTAGCTTCTGGTTCCACTGAAGTTAAGCAAGAGGAGAAAAGTGGTTCAGCTGCCAAAAAACCTAAACTTGATCCTACTGGTGAACCTGGAACTTCTGGGGTATCCAACACTAGGAAGAAAAGGAAGTTTAAGGGTAAGGACAAAAAGAAAATTACATTTGAAGTAGATTGACTTTCAAAGAACCTTCTAATTACTACATGCACTGTATGTAACTATCCAATAGCATGATATTTTAAGGATCAATCATGTAAAATTTCTTTATAGACTTGAAGAACCTTCAATCTCTCTTCTAAAATAGTTTCTTTTGTGATGAATTGTTACTGACTCACAATAAGTTATAACCCCATTAGCAGTCTCAACAAAAATCATCACAGATCAGTTTGATTCAACATATCATACCTGATAATATGAGGAATGTGTGTGTATATCTATTTTTATAGTTATAAAATTAACTAGTCTCCTCCAACAGAGCTCATCTCAGGACCAATATGAAAAATCTGGTTCCAAACATTGTAAATAACCTTACTTGCATTGGTTTGTCAATCGGAAGAAAAGCAGAAAGGCCAATCAGGATTTAATTAGGCAAAATGTGATTTTCCTAGGCATTTACGCTAACCCTTAATCACTGATGAGATGATGAATTTTTTTTAGAAAAAGGAAACTAGGATCAAGAAATTCATAAATCAGTTTAAATTAGCTGAACTAAGTCTTTCTATGATCATGATTTAAATTCACCTGTGGAGACTTTACTCCAGAGTAATCATTTGTGGTTTTTACTATGCAGGGCTTTAAGTTGCAACTGTTTTGGTTGCCATGGCAATTGGCATATTTGGCCATCAGTTATCTTGTTTTTGCTGGTTGTGCATGGCATGACACTGGCCAGCTGTAACATTCTTCAAAAGAGAGATAAACAATTTTGCATAGTACAATCCTTATTGAAGTACTAGGTTTACAATTGCCAAAAAGTACTATTCTCTCAAAGACATAATAGGTATGGTTAGCACTAATTGGGGAAAACTAGGATCTAAAAGGAACACTAGGACTAAGACATTCATAAATCAGTTTGAATTGGCTGAATTAAGTTTTTCTGTTTCCCTTTTTTCCTTGAAAGTGTTATATATTGCAGTTATTGCATAGAAATAAAGACAATTAACCCCAATAGAAAATTAATTAAATGAAGAGCTCTAATTAGGATATGTCTGCATGCAGTTTTTTAGACTGCAATCAGCCACTTTATCATGAGTCTCAGGTGCATAGCTAGCATTAATGAAGGCAAGTTTAACTTAACTATGGATGCCTTTAGAAAGTGATGTGAATATGTGCATGAATAAAACACCTGTTTAGAGACTCTGGCGAATTGCAGCTTGAAATCATTGGCTCACTTAATTTGGTGCCTCAGAGGACTCCTGTTTGAGGGATCTGTGTTTCAGCCCTGGGTAGGTCATTTAGAGTTAAACCTTTAAACCCTGAGAGTGACCAGTATCTTACTTCTCCTTACAACAATACGGCTGAATCATTTATGAAGATCATGAGAATAAAGGAAACAATCGCCACCAAAGAAGCTTTGATTGTTAAACAAATTCTCCTTTTCAGTACCAGAAGAAATGTATAGAGTAGAGTATGGAGAATTTGGATGGTGATGTAATGGTGTAGAGGGTTAAATGTTCTTTAGTGAGACTGACTTTACTCTCACCCAGTTTCTCTCTGCACCCAGGAGTATAAATGGGTAACGATGAACTGTCAGAAAACCTGATTAAAAATGTTGAGGGGAGGGGAGGGAAGGTGGTTAATTGTAATAGATGTGCATCTCTCCACAAGACTTAGTCACACGTACTTGCTTCATGGAAGCCAGGGTAAACCGCTGCAGTATTGTAAAATTCATCACTGTAAAAGACATTTCGAACATAACGCATGTGTTGATATTCTTAAACATGTTGTCCTGCTGTATTAACTATTGATAGAATGCACTTTTCAATTATTTTGAATTTATTTTTTCAGTGGTAGTGAAAAAAGGAAATCCTGATAATGATGAATTAGAACAACTGGCCAATGACATTGATCCTAGTGATTGGAAGAAAGTTGCAAGAAAGTTAAAGATTCATGATCCAAAGATCACAGCCATACATAAGGAAAATGAGGAGTTTTATGAAAAAATATACCAAATGCTGCTAAAATGGAAGCAGGCAAATGGAAGTGCTGCTACATGGAAGAAACTAAATCAGGCTTTAATAGATGCTGGTCTCAGAGAGTTAGCAGAGAAGCACTGCTGTAAAAAAATTAATTGAAAGAGACCATCTGTCAGGAGCAGTTTTCCACCAAACACTGTGCATAAGATATTTCTTAGCTAAAAATTGTTACACCCAGGTAAAAATGTTGCTCCTACTTTTTAAACATATTAGTTAGCCAGGTGATAACCGATGGGATCAGTCCTTCCCTACTGCACAACTTTTTTTAATACAGATGTTTGTGACTTTTATAGTTATGAAACTTGGAAAAGATTGAAGTTGATGCTACCTGTGCGAGCCATCCTTTTTTCAAGTGTGCACTTAACTATTTATGATTATTTCCAGCGCTAGATAACTTGTACAAATCTCCTACAGTTAAACTTCTTCAAAAGCTTTTTAGATAGTATTTAAGTCTTGAAATTATCTAAAAAAATTTTATTCAGTATTTTTATCCATTGATTTACTAATCTATGAGTCATTTATTTTTTTTTAACACCGTACTTTCTAGCATTTAGGTTTGACTTTTTATTTTAATTAGCTTTTGTTTGATTAATTCACACGATGCTATTTCATTTTCATTGTCTTGTTGACGGTAGACATAATCCAGTTAAGCAGATCTTCTCACTTATAATCTGGGCAAATAAGTCTGCAACGATCTAGGTAGGATATTATGGCGCGCACGTTTCACAAATTCGTATGACAACGGCCTTTAAATAACTTAAAGGAAAGCTTTTAAGGGAAGCTTGTGATAAAGACAGAAACTTGGTTTCAACGACAAGACGAACAGACAAGCTTGAGTCAACTAAAATAACTTTCACGCGTAAATCAACTTATGAACGTAAACATCGTACACGTCACGTGCCATTGCAGGTGCTATGCTAAAAGTATGCACCCCCCACCCAGGTAAGGCTCAGATGCCACACCCCCCCCTGGGAACGGATGACGGTCAAATTCCCGTGGGTTGCCTGGGGGATGTTCAAGCTTTGAATCGATCGGTGCACAAGATCCTCAACTGAATATTTAGTAAATTAACTTGTAGGGACCTAAGAGCCATTTTTTCAACTTGTTGTGAGGCTGTTACCTAAGAAAGTTCAATTTTTGTTTCAAAATTTGCAAGTCGTATCATCAAAGTCACGCAGGCGGAAAAATGTTTAATGTAGGTCCTGATCAACTGGTTACTCCTAAGGAGAGATATTACCTAGCAATAGTGTTTTTTTAAAAGTGGACGTTGCTTTTCACTTTAAAACAGGTTGCCGAATAGTTATAGAGATATATGCTTTTAAATGTTTTTAGGAAGTTATTAAATAAATCTTAGACAGTCATTATTTTGGTAATGTCATTGTACAAAACATCATCTTTTTATTATTACACAAAATATCCCTTTAGAATACTTAGTGTTTTTAGTTGTATTTTTAACTTTGTTCATTTCATATTAAAACACAGTGGTTTTACAAAACACATGTTTGAGCGTCCGTTTATGCGTCTGTGACCGTACAATGGAATCTCTCTTTCTTTCTCTTCAACCTGATTTAAATCTTTCGGTTTAAGTGGTAATTCGTGGAGGGAATATTTTGCACAGGTATGTTCATGGGGAAGTGCGTGCAGCCTTGCTTAATGATCGTAAGAGCCCATTTGGAGTAGAAGGGGCGTCCCAAGGTGATTTCTCTCGGTGTGATTTCGAAACCTTTGAAATCAAAGCTGTAGATCCCTTGAGAGCCCGCGTGGCTTGAGGGATTTTCTTTCTGATTGCTTTGTTTTTTGTTTTTTTTGTTTTAAGGTTTGATGAAAGCCGCGAACTTCAGTTGGAGGTCTGGAGGAACTACGTATTTTTCGCACAGGCCCCTCGCGGTCTTCAGTTCAGGCTTCTGGATAAAAACGACATTGTCGGATTGAAAGAAGGAAGACCATTTTGCTCAAGAAATTATTGTAAATTATAGTGCCTTTTACAATTATCGCTTTTTTCATTCTAAGAAAGCTCTGTAAGTACACGGTTGCGCACGTGCAAACAGGGAAAGAGAAATGTGTTCGAATTCCGTCGAAGCCTGAATTTCTTTCAGGCTTTTTTCAGCAATTGCTTAAAAAGGAACGCATCAGCGAAGATCACTGCGTTACTTGACTTACACCTCCGAGTCAAATAAAATTTATTTCAGTTAGAATTGTGAAATATTAAAGCATATTTCTTATTCAAAAACAGAGACTATTTCAAAGATATGAAGAAAAAAAACAAAAAAAACCAACACTTATCCCATAAAATGCTGGAAATAATCTCTCTGAGGACCTGAATATTAAAATTTTCTCGGGGGGTATGCCCTACTGTCTTCCGAGGATGGTCTGCCTTCGGCGAACATTTATCTGAACCCTCTCTGAATCTTGGACTACCCTCAAATATACAAACTGTGTGTAGTTTTCTCTGATTAAATTTACGCAATTCGTGGGAATGATTATCAGGGCACTGTGATAACATTTTAATTCTCAGTTTAGGTACAGGTACGATCAGGTACAACTTTGGAGAGGGTTCATTCATATCTAAGGCAACTGTTCCAAAATTTTACCGCGTTTTTTTTTCAATTTTTTTTTCAATATAAATTATTGACGGCGCTGTGTCTCATGGGATCGATACGCTAAGAATAATAGGCGTTGTTCTGCAGCCTAAGCGACGCCGACGATCAAGTAATTTTCGTGGAGCTGGATTTGCCAACTAATTCGCGAACTTTTCACTTCTGAGGTAAGTAGTTTACTAGCCTTGTAACGTATCCACGATAGTCAAGCCTTTTCATTGCCGCTTTCACTCTGTTGATTGTGCTAGTCGACAGAATAAAGAGGTGTGAATTAATCCAGTTACGCTTCGAAGAATTGTTCAAAAACAGTTAAGATAACAAAGAGCAGAAATTCCGGTTTGAGGCAGAAGAAAAGCCAAAACTAATTCAGTTCAACCAATTCAGTTGTAATCTGTTCCCCAATTCTCACTACGCGGCACTATCGCTAATTTATGCTCTGAATTTTACTTCTACCTTTGGAAATTGCATCCTTTGATCAAGTGTTTTCGCGGAGCGGGTTTGTTAGCCATAGACGTAAACTTTTTACTTCTGAGTGAGGTAAGTAGTTTACTAGTCTAGTAACGTATCCACGGTAGGCATGTCTTTTAATTGCCGCCTTCATTCTGTTGATTGCGCTTCGACGAATTGTTCAACAACAATTAAGATAACAAACAGGAACAATTTGGTTTGAAAAGTTTTATTGGCAAAAGAAAGGCTAAAAGCAATTCAGTTCAACCTTTTAAGTTGAAATCTGTCGCCCAATTCTCATTACGCGGCACTATCGATACTTTACGCTGTAAATTTTACGTCCGCCTTAGGAATTCCATCCTCAGATATACTCCTGTGGGTAAAATTTAATTTACACACAAATAATAACTTAGGCCCCTGCTACTGCAGGGGAATCATACAAGATTGCGAGTATCAAACTGAAGGAGATAAATTCTCGATATTTTAATTGCCCTTCACTTCAATTTAAGTGTGTCCCTACGTTTCGTGGATAGGGAAGCATTCATCAGTCATGCTATTGTCTAGGTTCATTTCCGAATTAGTAGGGCTCCCGTCGAGTTTCATTGGGAAATGTAAGATTGCTATAGAAATCGGAGCCCCTTTGATCAACGCGTGACACATTTTCTTTTGTTTATCGTCCAAAAACGAACAATAGCTTCGAAAATTGAATGCATAAAATGTCTGCAGTCATTCTTTGGAATTCATGCTTCACACGCGCTAACAAAAGATGGCTGTGCATAAATTACAACGTTATTAAAACAAGACGTAAAATGCGAACTTTTGCTTACAATCATCAAATATGCTCGTTCAAGGTCTCTTTTTAAAGCTCTGAAAATGCTCTGTTTTAGTACATACAAATCAAACTTGAAGGCATAAAATGTTTTCAAGCATCCTTTAGAGTTAATTGACACGTCAAAACAGTTCTAGACGCAGCCGCTCGAGGTCGCTTAATTGAACTATTGTTTCATTCCTTAGAGTCTTCCTCCGAAATGATCTCGCCTTTTCCAGAGCGCTTTAATCCGAACTTAGGGCCTCTTCGTATGAGCCCGGTTGACCGGGCTGGCCTGGTTTCCGAGATCTCGGTTTACCTTTAAATCCTTTGTAAAATTTTCGATGTGGTCATAGGAGAGGGTGGTCTGGCTCAGTTACCGAGATCTTGGTTTTTCCAACCGGGATCTCGGTAAGCGGGCTGGAAAATTCTTCATCCAGGTTACCGGAGTGAATTCTTTGCAACGAATAATTTCGCTTCCGCAAAAAGGCGGCCCGAATGGCATCGTTTTGCCTTGCCTGATGAAATTTCCACATCATTAGCAACCCGTCTAACTGCAGTGATACAGGTAAAAGGGTCGCAAAAGCCATGATAGGCGCAAAATTAATAACTCAGTTGCGTTTCGCTATCTTTGTTTTGTTTTTTTAATTTCGCGCCAAAACTCGGCCCCAGGATCTTCGGCCTTTTCTCATCTCGGAAACCGGGATGAATTTTCTCATATGAACCCAAGGCGAAATTCGTCCCGGTAATAATCTTGCCATTGTTGCTTGGAAAACTCCCAATTACTTGTAACATCCCCACGACAAACCATTGCTGCTGGTGCAGGGAAATTTTTGGGGAAATTGTATATCTGAGGCGGTGGGGGAGCGTGCAGACCGGCGGAAACAGCTTGTAGAGCTGGTGGTAGGGGGGCTTCTTCAGTATCTGACATCGTTTCGCTTTCTACGCACGTGGTCGATGAAGGAAATCGTCGTACGTAACGTTTGCTTCAGTTGTTTGGCTTCGCTTCGCACCCAGAACTGATTGAACGGAGTGAAAACATAACTAGTTAATCGCGTGCATTGCAGCTCCCTATAAGATTAAAAAAAATCACTCCTGACACCATGTTTCGCCAAGACACTCAATTAAGATCCACATTTGTTGAGCAACAACAACTCTTCTTCCAATCAACAACTCTTGTACGTGTACACAGACAGTATTTTCCAAATAAGATTAAAACCATATACGTAACAATATGTAAGGTGGAGTTGCTTTACTAGAATGAGTGCTCTTGTGGGAGTCAGATATAGACCTATGACCTGTCTGCTACTGCAGAGAGATCATATAAGATTGCGGGTATCAAAGAGAAGGAGATAGATTCTTAATTTTTTTCATTGTTCTGGTACCAACAGCATGATTTCACAGAGGATAATGGAGTAGCAAGGGGCAATGAGTGCTTTTGTAGAAAACCATATTCATTTGGTAGCTACAATGTAAGCTCTAAATTTTTTCCCAAAAATACTTACACAGACTAACAAGAGGCACACTTGTAACATGGGCCCCGCCCATAGGGTACCCTGTAACGTCATTAAAATCTAATCTGAATTCATATTTGTGTTTGGCAGAGTAAGTGGTGTTCAAATATGGCCAGTGAAGACGAAAGAGATGCAGCTGATGGTGCCAGATCAAGTACTAGTGGTTCTGCCAAGAGAGTAAAGACAGCTAGAAGGACTAAGGTAGAGATTCATGATGTTTGGACATCTAGAGTATTGGTGACTACCGTCTTTGGGGCTACATTATACTTAGCCTAAAGGCTTAGTAACCTCAAGAAAAAGTGAAAATTTGGGACTCACTCCAAAGGCTGACGAGTTCAAATTCTAAAATGGCGAGGTCAACGATTTTTCAAACATTACAACTTCACGTTGATTTAAGTCTGTGACTACGTTGCGTGGGTCGTTAAGCATTCATGCATTCATGCTATTGTTTAGGTTCATTTTCGAATCAGTGGGGCTACCGTCGAATTTCACTCGGAAATGTAAGACTGCTGTAGGAGTCGGAACGCCCTTTGATAAACATGTGGGACAAGTTTTCTTTTGTTTATCGTCCAAAAACGAAGAGCTTCAATTACGAAAATTTTGCCTTTAATTTCTTAACCACAAAGCTAGGAACGCCAAATTTGAAAGGCATAATACCTCTAAAACAAAACATAAGTTAAGTAAACCGCCTCGCGCATGACAATAGCAAATTGCAAGAATTGAACCTTTTCGTCGGCCTTTCAACTTTAAGAGCAGTAATGCGAAAATATCTACGTTTATTGTAATTAGAAGATATTTGTGTATTTCTCTGTTGGGTCTATTGGATAAGAGGATAAGTAGGCGGAATTTGCCGTTCGCGTTTGCCGTGAACTTGGTTAAAAATCAAGAACAGAAGTTTGGAGCTCATTAACAAAAACTGCTCGCGAGCGCACCCTTCCCACGAACACTTCCCTCATCAATTACTTTCAAAGGCTTCTGATTAATTTCAGAGTCGTAGAAATGTGTAAAGAGCTCTCAGACTCGGAGCTATTTTATATTCTTAGATCGGACTTTGTAAATATCGATCGTGATCTGGCACGCGCTCATGGAAATGTCCTAGAATGCACAACTTGCAAACACGCTTCACACCCATCTCGTTCAAAGGTCTCTCTATAAAGCTCGCAAAACACCCTCTTTTATTTTATGAAAATCAAAATGGGAACAATTGGCGAGCAAAACTTGAATGCATAAAATGTCTAAAGTCATTATTTGGAATTCATGCTTCACACGCGCCAGTAAAAGATGGCTGTCCATAAATTACAATGCCAGTAACAAGAAGTAAATTGCGAACTTTTGCCTATAATCATCAAATATGCTCGTTTGAGGTCTCTTTTTAAAGCTCTGAAAATGCTGTTTCAATACATACAAATCAAACTTGAGAACATTGAGCGAAAAAACTTGAAGGCCTAAAATGTTTTCAAGTATTCTTTGGAGTTCATTGACACGTCAAAAACACTTGTAGACGCAGCCGCTCGAGGTCGCTTAATTGCACTATTGTTTCATTCCTTAGAGTCTTCCTCCAAAATGATCTTACCTTTTCCAGAACACATTAATCCGAACTTCGTCATTACGCTTTGGGCGGGTCTACGTGGCCCCCGAAGTGAATACTCATAGGAGTAAATCGAGCCTTCTATGCACAAAATCAAGCGGTAACACCCATTCCTGAATGACACACTTAAATCGCCGCCCTTGAAAGGGAACCACAACCCTTCAGCTCTGAAGTTTCTTTACCAGCATGAGTGCTCTCGTGGGAGTCACATATAGACCTATTACCTGCCTGCTATTGCAGAAGAATCATACAAGATTCCAGGTATCAAAGAGACTGAGATAAATTCTCGATATTTTTATTGTTCTTGTAATAACAGCATGATTTGACAGAGGATAGTGGGATAGGAAGGGCAGTGAGTACTTTTGTAGAAAATCATATTCATTTGGTAGCTATAATGTAAGCACTATTTCTTTCCCAAAAATAGTTATACAGACTCAGACAAGAGGCACCCTTGTAACATGCGCCCCGCCCATAGGGTAGCCTGTGACGATCATTAAAATCTAATCTGAATTCATATTTGTGTTTGGCAGAGTAAGAAGAGTTCAAATATGACCAGTGAAGACGAAAGAGATGCAGCTGATGGTGCCAGACCAAGTACTAGGGGTTCTGCCAAGAGAGTAAAGACAGCTGAAGGGACTAAGGTAGAGATTCATGATGTTTAGACATCAAGAATATTGGTGACCACCGTCTCTCTCCATAGGCTGACGAGTTCAAATTCTAAAATGGCGAGGTCAACGATTTTTCAAACATTACAACTTCACGTTGATTTAAGTCTGTGACTACGTTGCGTGGGTCGTAAAGCATTCATATTTTCTTGCTATTGTTCTTGTACATTCCCGAATCAGTGGGGCTCCCGTCGAATTTCACTTGGAATTGTAAAACAGCTGTAGAAATCGGAACGCCCTTTGGTAAACATGTGGGACAAGTTTTCTTTTGTTTATCGTCCAAAAACGAAGAATAGCTTCAATTACGAAAATTTTGCCACTACAGCTAACGCTATTCTTGTAACAGTTTGTGCGTGGCAAAGGAACATCAAGCTTATTCTCAGAGTCTCTTAGGTTATACGCTGTTTCTCGCCTTTTAGATTTAGAACATGAATAATCTGGAGCTAAACCGTGCAGAGACTTATAGACCATTATGGCTCTTTGTATTTGCGGCTGGGAAGCTTGGTTTTTCCATCTCAGGAGCTCAAACAAGTGACCAGCATCGACGTTATAATTTGAATAAGTCAAAACACGGGCTGCTCTGTTTTGTGGTTTCTGTACCTTGTTCTGCAAAGTTGTCCCGCAGTTTCCTCCAACAATATTACAATAGTCAAAATGTGGCTGAATCAGAGCTTGATATATTTGAATCAATGTCGCTTGAGGGACAAGGTGCCTTATTCGTTTTATAGCCCCAATGCCAGTAGGAACTTTCTTTGTTTGTTTATCGATATGACTGCTCCAATCGAGTTTGTTATCGATGGTCACTCCAAGTGATTTTGCAGCGGTGACCTAGCTAACTTCATTGTCATAAATTGTGATCGTAGGAGAAACTGCTAGAGTACTTAATCTCAGCCCTGAACCGATGAGCATAAACTCGGTTTGAGTCATATTTAGAGTAAGTTTGTTCGCTCTCAACCAATTAAGAACATTCTCTAAGTCTTGATTTAAATATAACTGAAGATTGTCTACACAATCACCCGCATATGTGTTTCGGCCGGCAAGACACTCATCAACTGAGATCCACATTTCCAAATCAACAACAACTCTTCTTTTAATCAACGCTTCATGTAAGTGTACACAGACAGTATTCTCCAAATACGGTCATGAAACCATACACGTAACATCTCCCTTTCTTAAAAAAAAATAAATAAAACAACTCTGACAAAACTTGACTAAAAAATCTGGCTAACTTAAGTTTACACAAAACTCGTTGACGCCGAGACTAAACGTAGTCCCTGACCGAACCTAACGCTTTTATCAACGTTGGCTTAGGACTTAAAGGTGTGGCAGGCCATGTCAGTGCCGTGAGTACTTCCTTGTGATTGACACTAGGTAAGGTTGTACCACCCTTTGCTTTGCTTGTGTTGAGTTGTAGGCTCTGCTACATGTCTCAAGAACTGCCTATTCCTTCTGAGGGTCTGATCGCCTGATTTGACCATGTAGGACCTGTCTGAGAGTTTCTCTAGGCAAGTAGCTTGCCTCCACGTTTGATTCTTCCACAAGGGAGCAATTCGGAGTTCTTGTCCAATCTCCAGTTCAGGCAAATGTTTTGAACTACGGTCATGGTAAAACTTGGCCTTTCGCCTCTTCCACTGTAACTCCTCTGTAGAGTCTGGAATTATTTTGGGACGAAGAGACTTACTGCTGTAGGTAACAGAGTTCGTGTTCTTCTAGACATAAGCCTTTGAGCAGGGCCGGTTCCTAGACTTTCTGTAGGGGTGTTCCTATAGTCTAATAAAGAAAACCAGGGGCCCTCACCATCACGTTTAGCTTTCTTGAATAGCTGTTTGACCGTCTAGACTGAAGATTCAGCTTTACTATTAGCCTTTGCATAATGTGCTGATGACGTCACATCGTTGAAATCCCAGATGAGTGAAAACTCGTGAAATTCCTGACTGCTAAACTGTGTCTGAAACAACAGTGTGCGGAATCCCATGTCTACTGAATTGCTGTTTAAGAACTTGAATAACTGCATGTGAGGTAGTGTCCTCAATTTCATTAACTTCAACAAAATCTGAGAAGTACTCAACGAGTGTGATGTAATTCTTCCCGTTTACTGTAAACAGAACTGTAGCAACTTTGTTCCATGGCCTGTCAGAAACTTTATGAGATTGCATAGGCTGACTAGCATTTTTTGCTTGAAACTCTGCGCAAACTGAGCACTCCTCAATTACCGCTTTTATTTCTGAATTCATGCCAGGAATTCATGTCTTTAGCCTTTGCCTGGCCTGAAGCAATTCCTTGATGGCTGGAGTGTATTTTTGAAAGCATCTCCGGCGTCATAGCTTTCGGAACTCTCACTCTCTGACTCTTAAACAGAATTCTGTTGTGGAGCGAAATATCTTCCCTATAATTCCAATAATCGCAAACTTGCACTGGGCATTGCTCTCTTTTCTCTGGCCATCCTGTTAGATCAGTGGTTTTTAAAGTTTCGAGAACGAGGTCTTACGCTGTAGACTTCTGCAGTTGAGCAAGCCATTCTGGAGCTACTTTGATGGAATCAAAAGGGGTGAGTGTTTCAAGTTCTATAGCAAAAACTTGAAAGTTGTCTGACATTGACATACTATCAGCAAGTGAGGCTCTAGAAAAATGACCGGTAACATACATCTGTGCATCAGGTTTGTACTTGACCTCTTCATTAAAGCGTTGTAACCGCAACATCACTCTCTGTAAACGACATGGAGCCGAGTGGATGGACTTCTGAAAAATACTCTGCAAGGGCTTGTGATCTGATTCAACTGTTATCTTATTCCGACCAGCAAGGTACTCACTAAACCTTTCACATGAGAAGACAATCGCTAAACATCCCTTTTCATTCTGAGCATATTGTCTCTCAGTCCGTGACAGGGATCTTGAAGCAAACGCGAACGGCTGGCCGTTTTGCAACAACGCTGCTCCTAACCCATATTCACTTGCATTGCATCGAACGGTGACTTCTTCCTTCAGATCAAAATACTTGAGCACAGGGTGTTTGACTACAAGTTTTCTTACTTCCTTGAATGCCTTCTCGTGCTATTCTGACCAGATAAACTTTGCTTCCTTTGCAGTCAAGTCCCTCAGTGGTTATGCAACGTCTGATAACCCTGGCAGGAGCTTTGACAAGTAATTGACGAATCCTAGGAGACTCGACAGTTCCTTCATTGATTGAGGCTTCGGCCTCTCCTCTACGGCTTTAACTTTGTCTGGGTCTGGCTTCAACCCATTCTTAGTCATTACGTGTCCAATGAATCTTAGTTCAGACTTCCTGAGCTTCATCTTGCTGCTGTTTAGACGTAAATTTGCTTTACGAGCTCGGTTTAGCAGACGAAGTAAGTTTTCATCATGATTTTGGTTAGCTTCTTCGTCATTCTTTCCATAGCCCATCACAAGTATGTCATCTCTGATCACTTCTGCTCCCGGTAACCCATTAAGTTTCTCTTGTATCTTAGACTCAAATACTTCAGGAGCTAGGTTGATACCGAAGGGTAGTCTCAAATACTTGTAACGCCCAAACAGAGTCACGAATGTGGTCCTAAGGCTACTACTCGCATCCAGTCCAACCAGATAGAAACCATCTTTAGCATCCAAGGTGCTAAACACTTTTGCTTTGCAGAGTTTCGGTAACAATTCATCCAAGGTGGGCATTTGATATTTAGGACGGATGACTGCCTTGTTAAGATCTTAAGGATCCAAGCAGATCTGAATCCTGTTTGGTGTGGTTACTACAACCATACTACTGATCCAGTCGGTGGGTATGGTGACTTTCTACACGATGTTTGGTGTGGTTACTACAACCATACTACTGATCCAGTCGGTGGGTATGGTGACTTTCCCCACGATTACTTTCTTCTCTAAGTGTGACAAGTTGTGTGACTTGCTATGTGATAGTTCCTAAAAACGTTGTAGAACGTCGCTCGATTTTACAATAAATCTCCGTTTAATACCCAAGTGCTGTTTCTTACACCAAGTCAGCAAGTTTGGCCCTGACTCTTTCGCGTAAGGCGACTGGTAGTCGACGTGGAGAGTGCTGCACTGGTTGACGCTGGGGTCTGTTATGATCTTAGTATCTCCAAAATGTCCCAACCCCTCAAACACGTCACTGTAATCTCTAAAAATCTGATCTCTTGTCAGGAGACTGTTCCTAACACTATTAATAGATTCCTCTGGATCCGATTCAACCTTAAGTAGCTCTAACTGTTCACAGGTCTCAACTGATAATAGGAGTTTGTTAGTACTGTTAACAACTTGGAATCTCAGGTCCCTGCGGTTGCCTTTTCTCTCTACTGTGAGGGTAATCTCGCCTACAGGCTATATTAAAATACCTTCAAATAGCTTAAGCTGTGAGTTGGACTTACGTATAGGGGGATCACCATTCTGGAGTAGTTGAACCAGGTTTCTGTGACTGATCGCATAGCAAGTTGCTCCAGTGTCCAATTGACACACAAGCTTTGTACTTCTGATCTACTATAACCGTAATGCTAGATGTCAACTGATTACCACTACCACTAATTGCTGTTATCTCTTCTAGCTGTAACAATGATTCCTCTGACTCTAACCTTTAGCCTCCTCGGGAACATGAACTTTCTTTTTGCTTGACTGACACATGCGAGCGAAATGATTCATTTTCTTACAAATTCGACATTTCTGTTCGTGTGCTGGACAATCAGTCGGCTTAGCATGCTTCTTTTGCTGACCACAGTACTTGCAGTACTTGATTTATTGGCAGGTTTCTTTTGACTTGGAGGCTTCTTTTGGTTTGGAGGTTTCTTCCCATGTCCTAATCTACGTGTATCACGAACGAAATTCAGTTCGTAATTATCCTTCCTCTCATTATTTTGTATTGATTTTAACTGCTGATTCGTAACTTCGCTTGATTTACACATGTCGAGAACTTTATCCAGGGACAGAGCTCTCTCTCGAAGCAATCTAACCTTTGTATTCTTACCTTGAATGCAAATGACTAATCTGTTTCGTACAATGTAATGCGTAAGAGCTCCATACTGACAGGATGATGTCAATTTCCTTAAGCGATTGACAAAACAGCCAACAGTTTCGTCGGGTGTTTGACAACAAGAATTAAACACATACCTTTCGTAAACCACATTTCGCTTGGGGAGAGAATAATCCTCCAGTGCTTTGAGTGGTGAAGAAATAGTATCTTCACCAGAGCCACAACGGAACAGAACGTTGCTAACCTTTTCATCCAAACCAGTCGCTACTTCATAATCTTGCCATTTTTGTTTGAAAATTCCCAATTGGAATATCCCCACGACAAACCATTGCTGCTGGTACAGGGAAATTTCTCGGGAAATTCTATATCTGAGGCGTTGGGAGAGCGTGTGGACCGGCGGAAACAACTTGTGGAGCTGGTGGTAAAGGGGCTTCTTCAGTCTCTGACATCGTTTCGCTTCCACACACGTGGTCGATGAAGGAAATCGCCGTAAGTAACGTCTGCTTCTGTGGTTTGGCTTCGCTTTGCACCCAGAACTGATTGAACGGACTGGAAGCCCAACAAGTTAATCGTGTGCATTGCAGCTCGCTATAAGATTAAAAAAAAACTCACTCCTGTTTCAGCAAGACACTCAACAACAGAGATCCACATTTGCTAGGCAAAAACCCTTCTTTTAATCCACAGTTCATGTAAGTGTACACAAACAGTATTCTCCAAATACGATGAAAACCGTATACGTAACAATATGTAAGGTGGAGTTGCTTTACCAGCATGAGTGCTCTTGTGGGAGTCACATATAGACCTATGACCTTTTTGCTACTGCAGAGGAATCATACAAGATTGTGGGTTTAAAAAAAAAGGAGATGAATTCTCGAAATTTTCATTGTTCTTGTAAAAACACCATGATATGACAGAGCATAATGGGGTAGCAAGGGGAAGTGAGTGCCTTTGTAGAAAATCATATTTATTTGGTAGCTACAATGTAACCACTATTTCTTTCCCAAAAATAATTACAGACTAACAAGAAGCACGCTTGTAAAATGGGCCTCGCCAATAGGGTAACCTGTGATGCTCATTAAAATCTAATCTGAATTGATATTTGTGTTTGACAGAGTACGAGGAGTTCAAATACGGCAAGTAAAGCCAAAAGAGTTGCAACCGATGTTGCCAGACCAAATACTAGTGGTTCTGCCAAGAGAGAAGTAAGTGTACACAGACAGTATTCTCTAAATACGATGAAAACCATATACGTAACAATATGTAAGGTGGAGTTGCTTTACTGTGCGCTTGTGGGAGTCACATATAGACCTATGACCTTTCTGCTACTGCAGAGGAATCATACAAGATTGTGGGTTTCAAAAAAAGGAGATGAATTCTCGATATTTTCATTGTTCTTGTAATAACACCATGATATGACAGGGGATAATGGGTAGCAAGGGGAAGTGAGTGCCTTTGTAGAAAATCATATTTATTTGGTAGCTACAATGTAAGCACTATTTCTTTCCCAAAAAAGGTTACACAGACAAACAAGAGGCATGCTTGTAACATGGGCCTTGCCCATAGGGTAACCTGTGATGCTCATTAAAATCTAATCTGAATTGATATTTGTGTTTGACAGAGTGAGAGGTCTTCAAATATGCCCAGTGAAGCTGAAAGCAATGCAGCTAATGTTGCCAGACCAAGTACTAGTGGTTCTGCCAATAGAGAAGTGTACACAGACAGTATTCTCTAATTACTATGAAAACCATATACTTAACAATATGTAAGGTGGAGTTGCTTTACTAGCATGAGTGGTCTTGAGGGAGCACATATAGACCTATGACCTTTCTGCTACTGCAGAGGAATCATACAAGATTGTGGGTTTCAAAAAAGGGAGATGAATTCTCAATATTTTCATTGTTCTTGTAACAACACCATGATATGACAGGGGATAATGGGGTAGCGAGGGGAAGTGAGTGCCTTTGTGAAAATCATATTTATTTGGTAGCTACAATGTAAGCACTATTTCTTTCCCAAAAACAGTTACACAGACAAACAAGAGGCATGCTTGGAACATGGGCCTTGCCCATAGGGTAACCTGTGATGCTCATTAAAATCTAATCTGAATTGATATTTGTGTTTGACAGAGTGAGAGGTCTTCAAATATGCCCAGTGAAGCTGAAAGCAATGCAGCTAATGTTGCCAGACCAAGTACTAGTGGTTCTGCCAATAGAGAAGTAAGTGTACACAGACAGTATTCTCTAAATACTATGAAAACCATATACTTAACAATATGTAAAGTGGAGTTGCTTTACTAGCATGAGTGGTCTTGAGGGAGCACATATAGACCTATGACCTTTCTGCTACTGCAGAGGAATCATACAAGATTGTGGGTTTCAAAAAAAGGAGATGAATTCTCAATATTTTCATTGTTCTTGTAATAACACCATGATATGACAGGGGATAATGGGTAGCGAGGGGAAGTGAGTGCCTTTGTAGAAAATCATATTTATTTGGTAGCTACAATGTAAGCACTATTTCTTTCCCAAAAATAGTTACACAGACAAACAAGGGCATGCTTGTAACATGGGCCTTGCCCATAGGGTAACCTGTGATGCTCATTAAAATCTAATCTGAATTGATATTTGTGTTTGACAGAGTGAGAGGTCTTCAAATATGCCCAGTGAAGCTGAAAGCAATGCAGCTAATGTTGCCAGACCAAGTACTAGTGGTTCTGCCAATAGAGAAGTAAGTGTACACAGACAGTATTCTCTAAATACTATGAAAACCATATACTTAACAATATGTAAGGTGGAGTTGCTTTACTAGCATGAGTGGTCTTGAGGGAGCACATATAGCCCTATGACCTTTCTGCTACTGCAGAGGAATCATACAAGATTGTGGGTTTCAAAAAAAGGAGATGAATTCTCAATATTTTCATTGTTCTTGTAATAACACCATGATATGACAGGGGATAATGGGTAGCGAGGGGAAGTGAGTGCCTTTGTAGAAAATCATATTTATTTGGTAGCTACAATGTAAGCACTATTTCTTTCCCAAAAATAGTTACACAGACAAACAAGAGGCATGCTTGTAACATGGGCCTTGCCCATAGGGTAACCTGTGATGCTCATTAAAATCTAATCTGAATTGATATTTGTGTTTGACAGAGTGAGAGGTCTTCAAATATGCCCAGTGAAGCTGAAAGCAATGCAGCTAATGTAGGGACTGTGGTAGAGATTAATGGTGCTTGTACAGCTATAATACTGGTGACCACTGACCAGGGTGCAGCTGAAGGCTTAGCAATGATTCGTGAGAACTTTATTTTAATAAAAGATATCTTACAACTCGCTCTTGATGGTTGGGGTATCATTAGGAGAATCTGGTATGGGTCAATTATTGTTGACTTGGATTGTAGATCACAGGAGAAATTTTTAGAGTTTCAAAAAGACTTTGAGGATGGGAAAGTCAAAGATGCAATGGAGACAGAGTTCAGAAAAATTGGCTACAATGGCAAACTGGAATTAAAACTCATGAAGCGTGTGTTTGAAATAAGGTAAATGAGTTGTTTTTATTTCATAGCTAACATGTAGTGGTCTGTAAGTCAGGTGACTGGCCAGGCCTTCCCTTCATACCTCAACAGGCAATCATTTTAGCAGGCAGTCACTATTCATACCTGTTTAACCTTTTATTGTAATTTAGTACACCCTAAAACCAATGTGAATATATTCTCCATACTGTTCTTTGTACATTTCCCAAAGTACAGACAAGGGGAATATGTTTTACAATCAAGAGCTTCTTTAATGAGTTGGTGATCATTTCCTTTATTCTTATATTTATGTTGCCAGACCAAGTACTGGTGGTTCTGCCCGTAGAGAAGTAAGTGTACACAGACAGTATTCTCTTAATACGATGAAAACCATGTACGTAACAATATGTAAGGTGGAGTTGCTTTACTAGCATGAATGCTCTTGAGGGAGCACATATAGACCTATGACCTTTCTGCTACTGCAGAGGAATCATACAAGATTGTGGGTTTCAAAAAAAGGAGATGAATTCTCAATATTTTCATTGTTCTTGTAATAACACCATGATATGACAGGGGATAATGGGGTAGCAAGGGGCAGTGAGTGCCTTTGTAGAAAATCATATTTATTTGGTAGCTACAGTGTAAGCACTATTTCTTTCCCAAAAATAGTTACACAGACAAACAAGAGGCATGCTTGTAACATGGGCCTTGCCCATAGGGTAACCTGTGATGCTCATTAAAATCTAATCTGAATTGATATTTGTGTTTGACAGAGTGAGAGGTCTTCAAATATGCCCAGTGAAGCTGGAAGAAATGCAGCTAATGTAGGGACTGAGGTAGAGATTAATGGTGCTTGTACAGCTATAATACTGGTGACCACTGACCAGGGTGCAGCTGAAGGCTTAGCAATGATTCGTGAGAACTTTATTTTAATAAAAGATATCTTACAACTCGCTCTTGATGGTTGGGGTATCATTAGGAGAATCTGGTTGGTGATCATTTCCTTTGTTCTTACATTTATGTTGCCAGACCAAGTACTAGTGGTTCTGCCAATAGAGAAAAATAGTTACACAGACAAACAAGAGGCATGCTTGTAACATGGGCCTTGCCCATAGGGTAACCTGTGATGCTCATTAAAATCTAACCTGAATTGATATTTGTGTTTGACAGAGTGAGAGGTCTTCAGATATGGCCAATGAAGCTGAAAGAAATGCAGCTAATGTAGGGACTGAGGTAGAGATTAATGGTGCTTGGACAGCTAGAATACTGGTGACCACTGTCCTTCAGGGTGCAGCTGAAGGCTTAGCAATGATTCGTGAGAACTTAATTTTAATACGACGTGCCTCACAACTCGCTCTTGATTGTTGGGGTATCATTTGCAGTTTCTGGTATGGGTCAATTATTGTTGACTTGGATTGTAGATCACAGGAGAAATTTTTAGAGTTTCAAAAAGACTTTGAGGATGGGAAAGTCAAAGATGCAATGGAGACAGAGTTCAGAAAAATTGGCTACAATGGCAAACTGGAATTAAAACTCATGAAGCGTATGTTTGAAATAAGGTAAATGAGTTGTTTTTATTTCATAGCTAACATGTAGTGGTCTGTAAGTCAGGTGACTGGCCAGGCCTTCCCTTCATACCTCAACAGGCAATCATTTTAGCAGGCAGTCACTATTCATACCTGTTTAACCTTTTATTGTAATTTAGTACACCCTAAAATCAATGTGCATATATTCTCCATACTGTTCTTTATACATTTCCCAAAGTAGAGACATGGAGAATTTGTTTAGCAATCAAGAGCTTCTTTAGTTGACGATCTCTTCCTTTATTCTTATGACCTTAATGTGTGGTTCAGGGATGATATTGTAAGGAGAAATTAGATGCTAGATTAAGTCACTTGTAGGGATCCAATGGTTAGTATTTTGTACCGTTTGCAACAGTGTGAAGATTGTTTTATCTGCATTAATGCCTTTACTCTGCAATTCAAATGCATTGTTGGGTTCTCTATTAATTCTTCTATATATGCTAAGGACCTTTAGCAAGAAAATTTTGCTCTTCCATAATGACTAGCTAGCTCCCACTGTTGGTTAAGATAACATTGTTGATTTGAGCTTCCAATGAAAATCCAAGAAGTTATAGGTGACTATAGAGTTCTCAAGCCACTAGTCTCATGCAAAAGTACAAATTTCTCATGATCAAAATGGGAGATTAATAAATCACTTTATGTGAATGTTTTTTGTTTAAAATGCCATATTCTTATGCAAGATTCAGTTTACTTTAAGACTTCTTTTAAGCTGTATTATTTTATTTATTACTCTTGACGTTTATCCATCATCAAAATGCATTGACCTTCAGTGTTACCAAAAAAGAAAAAAATACTTAATATTTAATAGGTAGCAGCTACATTTTTTGAGAACATTGTTTTCCATAAGGTTTGTTGCTTGTTGTATTTTCAGTGGAGAAACTATGGATCAAAGGGCTGGGGAAACTTCATTTGCTGCAGAAATTAAGAAAGCAGAACAAATGTGGCGTCACAGAGCTGGTGAGACACGTGCTCTGTGAATGTTTACAGACATTTATAGAATGCAATATATTAAAAAACATATGCTACTGCATGATCTTATAGCTTCCAAGTTCAGAGAAAGTATACAAACTAACTTGCTAGTCTGTATGTAGCCATGGATTTTTGTTTTGTAAAGGTGAACACATAAATTGGAATTGTTTAGAATACAATTGTACCTACGAATTAGCCTCTCATGCCCAAATTTTGCCTCTCAAACCTAACAAATTTTAACCTTCATTCATTTAATTACCAAACCAAGTATTGTGAGTGGTTTCACAAGAGTCACTTATAATTAAAAATAGAAATTTGTATGAGCAATTCTTACCCTGAAAAGGGAAAGACAACCCAACTAAAGGAGACATTCAGTCTTCCTCTCAAAAGCATGAAGATGGCACCAGAGACTTTACATTTGCTAATTTTTTTTCCTGGGAATTAAAGGAGAAAACGTTCAAGTCGTTGTAATTGTGAAATAAGTTGTCAAAAGAGAATTATTCTTGAACAGTATAGTGCTTCAACACCTTCTTAATGTTAACAGCTCTGTTAATATTTAAACATATTTATCACAGAAGCAATTGGGTTGTTACTGGTATAGTAAGGCTGCATCAACCTGAAACTGGCATGTTTCTTTTAATTGTAATAGTATATACAATGAACTAAAAGATGTCAGTAGTTTTATAAAAAAATTAAGTTTGGACCATAAAGTATTAAACAAAAGTCAACATAATGATTATAACAAATTATTATACTGATGGTTATCATGCTAATGGAGTATACAAATGACTTAGGCTTAACTTCTTGTGCCGCTGAAGTCAAGCAAGAGTGGGGGAAGGAACCTCACAATTTGGCTCAGTCTGAAATGTGGTAAATGAGTTGTTTTTTTTTGATAACTGACATGTAGTGGTCTGCAAGTCAGGTAACTGGCCAGGCCTTTCCTTCATACCTCAACAGGCAATCATTTTGGCAGGCAGTCACATTAACTACTCTTTTTATACCTGTTTAACCTTGTGCTGTTATTCAGTACACCCTGAAATCAATGTGCATATATTCTCCATACTGTTCTCTGCACATTTCCTAAAGTAGAGACAAGGAGAATTTGTTTAACGATCAAGAGCTTCTTTAATAAGTTGGTGATCATTTCCTTTATTCTTATGACTTTAATGTGTGGTTCAGGGGTGACATTGTAAGGAGAAATTAGATGCTAGATTAAGTCACTTGTAGGGATCCAATGGTTAGGATTTTGTACCGTTTGCAACAGTGTGAAGATTGTTTTATCTGCATTAATGCCTTTACTCTGCAATTCAAATGCATTGTTGGGTTCTCTATTAATTCTTCTATATATGCTAAGGACCTTTAGCAAGAAAATTTTGCTCTTCCATAATGACTAGCTAGCTCCCACTGTTGGTTAAGATAACATTGTTGATTTGAGCTTCCAATGAAAATCCAAGAAGTTATAGGTGACTATAGAGTTCTCAAGCTACTAGTCTCTTGCAAAAATACAAATTGCTCAGGATCAAAATGGGAGATTAATAATTCACTTTATGTGTATGTTTTTTGTTTAAAATTCCATATTCTTATGCAAGATTCAGTTTACTTTAAGAGTTCTTTCAAGCTGTGCTATTTTATTTTATTTGTTACTGTTGACATTTACCTATCATCTCAATGCATTGACCTTCAGTGTTAGCAAAAAGAAAAAAATACTTATTTAATAGGTAGGAGCTACATTTTTTGAGAACATTGTTTTCTATAAGGTTTGTTGCTTGTTGTATTTTCAGGGATAAAGATGCAAGTAAAGGGAGTGGGGAAACTTCATTTGCTGGAGAAATTAAGAAAGCAGAACAAATGTGGCATCACAGAGCTGGTGAGACACGTGATCTGTGAATGTTTACAGACATTTATAGAATGCAATATATAAAAAAACATATGCTACTGCATGATCTTATAGCTTCCAAGTTCAGAGAAAGTACAAACTGACTTGCTAGTCCGTATGTAGCCTTGGATTTTTGTTTTGTAAAGGTGAACACATAAATTGGAATTGTTTAGAATACGTGTACCTACGAATTAGCCTCTCATGCCCAAATTTTGCCTCTCAAACCTAACAAATTTTAACCTTCATTCATTTACAAACCAAGTATTGTGAGTGGTTTCATAAGAGTCACTTATATTTAAAAATAGAAATTTGTATGAGCAATTCTTACCCTGAAAAGGGAAAGACAACCCAACTAAAGAAGACATTCAGTCTTCCTCTCAAAAGCATGAAGATGGCACCAGAGACTTTTCATTTGCTAATTTTTTTTCCTGGGAATTAAAGGAGAAAACGTTCAAGTTGTTGTAATTGTGAAATAAGTTGTCAAAAGAGAATTATTCATGAACAGTATAGTGCTTCAACACCTTCTTAATGTTAAAAGCTCTGTTAATATTTAAACATATTTATCTCAGAAGCAATTGGGTTGTTACTGGTATAGTAAGGTTGCATCAACCTGAAACAGGCATGTTTCTTTTAATTGTAATAGTATGTACAATGAACTAAAAGATGTCAGTAGTTTTATAAAAAAATTAAGTTTGGACCATAAAGTATTAAACAAAAGTCAACATAATGATTATAACAAATTATTATACTGATGGTTATCATGCTAATGGAGTATACAAATGACTTAGGCTTAACTTCTTGTGCCGCTGAAGTCAAGCAAGAGTGGGGGAAGGAACCTGACAATTTGGCTCAGTCTGAAATGTGGTAAATGAGTTGTTTTTTTTTGATAACTGACATGTAGTGGTCTGCAAGTCAGGTAACTGGCCAGGCCTTTCCTTCATACCTCAACAGGCAATCATTTTGGCAGGCAGTCACATTAACTACTCTTTTTATACCTGTTTAACCTTGTGCTGTTATTCAGTACACCCTGAAATCAATGTGCATATATTCTCCATACTGTTCTCTGCACATTTCCTAAAGTAGAGACAAGGAGAATTTGTTTAACGATCAAGAGCTTCTTTAATAAGTTGGTGATCATTTCCTTTATTCTTATGACTTTAATGTGTGGTTCAGGGGTGACATTGTAAGGAGAAATTAGATGCTAGATTAAGTCACTTGTAGGGATCCAATGGTTAGGATTTTGTACCGTTTGCAACAGTGTGAAGATTGTTTTATCTGCATTAATGCCTTTACTCTGCAATTCAAATGCATTGTTGGGTTCTCTATTAATTCTTCTATATATGCTAAGGACCTTTAGCAAGAAAATTTTGCTCTTCCATAATGACTAGCTAGCTCCCACTGTTGGTTAAGATAACATTGTTGATTTGAGCTTCCAATGAAAATCCAAGAAGTTATAGGTGACTATAGAGTTCTCAAGCTACTAGTCTCTTGCAAAAATACAAATTGCTCAGGATCAAAATGGGAGATTAATAATTCACTTTATGTGTATGTTTTTTGTTTAAAATTCCATATTCTTATGCAAGATTCAGTTTACTTTAAGAGTTCTTTCAAGCTGTGCTATTTTATTTTATTTGTTACTGTTGACATTTACCTATCATCTCAATGCATTGACCTTCAGTGTTAGCAAAAAGAAAAAAATACTTATTTAATAGGTAGGAGCTACATTTTTTGAGAACATTGTTTTCTATAAGGTTTGTTGCTTGTTGTATTTTCAGGGATGAAGATGCAATTCAAGGGAGTGGGGAAACTTCATTTGCTGGAGAAATTAAGAAAGCAGAACAAATGTGGCATCACAGAGCTGGTGAGACACGTGATCTGTGAATGTTTACAGACATTTATAGAATGCAATATATAAAAAAACATATGCTACTGCATGATCTTATAGCTTCCAAGTTCAGAGAAAGTACAAACTGACTTGCTAGTCCGTATGTAGCCTTGGATTTTTGTTTTGTAAAGGTGAACACATAAATTGGAATTGTTTAGAATACGTGTACCTACGAATTAGCCTCTCATGCCCAAATTTTGCCTCTCAAACCTAACAAATTTTAACCTTCATTCATTTAATTACCAAAATTCCAGTTGGTTTTTAATTGTAAGAATTTGGTGATTATTTTAACCTTGAGTTACATTCTTTTATCGATATCCTTTTTGGTAGTTCGTGTAGTGTGATCGTCCGGGTGAGTGTAGTTCTGAAAAGAACTGTTGTTGGTGACTGACGTTTCGACTATCTGTGCGGTAGTCATCTTCAGGGTCAAGTGAAGAGTAGTTGTCAGTCGATGATGTTATAAAGTCTGACATCTGTTGAGAGGCGTCTGTTCTAAGTTAGAGAACCAGCTTTCCAGAGTCAGTCGTTGAAAATAGTTTGTACTGTAGGTTAAGCATTTAGCAGAGTCCCAGTCGATTCTGTGATAAGTTTGTCGGTGATGTTCAGAAATGTGATTGTTTACATCGTCATTTCTAGTTGCTCGTTTGTGTTCAGTTAGTCGCGTGTTAAGGTTTCTACCAGTCTCACTGTCTGTTGTTGGGTTCGTCTTTGTCTTTAACGTTGGTCAGCAAATGTCGTAAAGTAGTAATAGGCCTGTGAGCTACGCGAATGTTGTAAGGTTGTAAGGATCCGCGCGATAGCCTCAGAAGTGCCTTTGATGTAGGGTATAGCAGCTGTAGTCGTGATAGATGTGGAGTCCCTGTTAGTTTCTGTAGTGTCGGTCACCCTGTGAGTGTTTCGTCTAATGAAGTCAGTGTTGTAGTTGCTTTTGTCAAAAACACGGTCAAGGTACTTGTTTTCGTCAGATAAACTGTCCGGTGTGTTGCAAACAAGTTGCGCTCGTCTTATCAATGTCTTGATAGTCGTAGCTTTGTGGGAAGTCGGGTTGTAGGATGCTTCGTCAAGAAGTCTGTCGGTATGCGTCGGTTTTCTGTATATTGTTGTTCGTAGTTCGTTGTTGTTTCGGCCTACCAAACAGTCGAGAAAAGGAAGCTTGCCGTCTTCTTCGATCTCCCTGGTAAACTAAATGTCGGTGTTTTGTTCGTTAAGGTGATTGTGAAAAGCGTCAATTTCGTCTTTGTGTACGGCGGTAAATGTGTCGTCAACGTAGCGTAACCAAAGCGGTATGGTTTGTCGGCAAGTTGCAAGGGCGCGTTCCTCGATGTTTTGCATCACAATTTCTGCGACAACAACGGAGACCGGCGACCCCATAGCTGTTCCGTGCAACTGTATTTCGACAGTTGGTACGTCGGGGACCTACCCCTTTTTACAACATTGTACAACATGTGTTTCGCTAATATTAAACATGCCTAGAACTTATCTCCATGTGCCTGCAAAACGCAACAAATTGTGCCTGTTCTGCTGGCTAAATCTCTTTAACTTTGGTTCTTTAGGGAGGGAGGAAATGCAAGCACAAAAATTAGAGATTATGTTTTTACCATAACCTTTCATCTCTCTTACTTACATACTAGCTTCTAGTTCCCCTGAAGTCATGCCAATGGGGGCACTTGGCTCAGCACTCTACGTATCTATCCAATGGCATGATGTAAATTTCTTGATGTAAAATTTCTTTACAGACTTTAAGAACCTTCAATCTCTCTCCCAAAATAGTTAGTTAATTTTTACAAATCATTATATTGATGGTAATCATGCTAATGAAGAATACAAATAACTTAGGCCACCACTTAAGTGTAAGAGAAAACACATTGCTGCTGACTAGAAGAGCCTGCTGTTTTTCGCTAATGGCAGTTATTGGGTAAATTGTAGTTCAGTAGATCAAAGTGAACCACTTATTGTCTAAGCTTGCAATACCAGGATCCATATTTTAGCCCGAAGAACAGGTGTAAATTCTTCTGCCTTTTTCAGTAGAATTGAGGCAAGTATGAGGCGAGCATAAAGTCAAGGGGAGGTGTAATTATTTGCACTCCTACCCTGTGTATGACTTGCACTCGCCTAGCACTTATCTTCATTTGCCTGAAAAATGCAACAAATTATGCCTGTTCTGTAGGCTAACCTTCTTAGACTCTAGTTCTTTAGACAAACTAGTGAGCAGGAGGAAATGCAAGCACAAAAATGAAATATCATATTTTTACCATGACCTTTTCATCTCTCTTACTTACATACTAGCTTCTGGTTCCACTGAAGTTAAGCAAGAGAAGAAAAGTGGCTCAGCTGCCAAAAAACCTAAACTTGATCCTATTGGAGAACCTGGAACTTCTGAGGTATCCAACACTAGTGAGACAGGGAAGTTAAAGGGTAAGGACAAAAATAAAATTACCTTCTAAGTTGATTGATTATCCAACAGCATGATATTTTAAGGATCAATCATGTAAATTTCTTGACAGACTTGAAGAACCTTCAATCTCTCTCCCACAATATTTTTTGTGATGAACTGTTACTGACTCACCATCAGTTATGCCCCCCACTAGCTGTCACAACATAAATCAACAGCAATCAGTCTGATTGCTGACTCACCATCAGTTATGCCCCCCACTAGCTGTCACAACATAAATCAACAGCAATCAGTTTGATTCAACATATTATACCTGATAATATGAGGAATGTGTGTGTGGATATGTATTTGTATAGTTACTTTTAGGAGCGTTTCCACAAGAGCACTAGGTAGTCGTGCTACATGCCATCTCACAAAAACTTTGATTGAGAGCTTGTCAATCAACAGAGGTAAATAAGTGATTGTGTGTTTCTAGACTTTTCGATTCATCCAAATATTTGACGTCTTTGAGGTGAAATATCTCCTCTTACCAGAAAACTACAACACTAATTTTTATTTCCCATTAGAATTCGTCATTTAATCTCTGAAAACCATCAAAAAAGTCTTTAGGCACTATTGTATTTTTTCTTGGATGCTTTTTAAAATCTGCGACTGTGACAAGCTTCTCTCAACCACAACTGTCACACAATTCTGGCTCTAGGCGGTCACTTTTATACAAGATAATCAGTGATCAAGAAAACTAGGAAATGTTAAAAAGTCTCGAGATTTATTGTAGGAATGGAAAATTTCACGTTTACACTCAGTCTATAATTTGATCGTTTGTCATCATTATCGTTTACTTTAGGAAACAGTAAAGTCACACGCCGCTTGTTGGTCGACATTATTACAAGCTCCAGTGTGCAACAACTTCGGCTTTTACAGACGAGAAATTCTGCGCTCTCACTTGAGTGGAAATATCAATAGCTCTATCAAACTAAAAATTGTGCTACCACTCCGAAAATAAAATTAAAATATTGTTGTTGTTGCCAATTACCGCCATCGAACATTTTCATTCAGAACTCTGCCAAACTAACATCTGTGGCGTGACCCGAAGGCTTTTCGTAGGAATTATTCAAGTGCGTTGTTCATGCTGTCTTCCAGATTACAATTTCAGAATGTTCTGCAGATCTCTATATTTATTTGCTACCTTCGAATTTTAACCTTTGTTCATTTAATTACTGAACCAAGTATTGCGGGAGGCTGAGTTACTGTCACTGGAAGAGTCACTTATATTTAAAAATAGAAATTTCCCAGGTAAAAATATAAGGTGGGATCCCGCCAATCCCACCAGGGATCCCAGGTGTGTCTCAGGTGGGATCCCGTCTTTTTCAGGTGGGATTCCACCTGGGATTATGAAACATCCCGCATGGGATCCCACATGGGATCCCACCCGGGATCCTACACGGGATTGCACATGGGATCCCACCTGGGATTATGGAACATCCCACATGGGATCCCACATGGGATCCCGCCAATTGAAGTTGGGATTCCGCCTTAAATTCCTAATAGCATCCCACCTAGGAAAGCACATCCCGGGCGGGATTAAACCTAGAATCCGACCAATGTTTGACTTGTTTCATTAACAAATTTCTTAACCGAACATTTTTAAAGAATAACAGCACAACTCAGCATATTACTTTTTCTTCATCATTTATGCAGACTATCTACAGTGTAATATGGCTCAACGTTTAAAAAAATTGGCTGTTGTGTATCAAAGAATAGAAGAAAGACAAAACCTCAATAATTCATGTTATCAAAAATTTGACAAAGAAGGTACTAATTGAAATTCTGCTCTCTCTTTAGTCGAATTTTTCAAAGCAAAGCAAGGTCAGAATGTTCCCAAATGTGACTAAAGTAATATTGAAACCTTACTCATAGATTTATTTCATTGTAAAGTGTAAGCCTAGGAAACTGCAGCATGCAAGTGACCAATTCGATTCTCAGAATTATTCGAGTTTCAGTTGCGCTGAGCGTTAGGTAAGCTTAATTCAAGCCGTTATTTCTATTCTTTGGTAAGATTTTGATCACTTAACGAATATGGCAATTTGTACTCACCACAAACTTTTAAAAATCCTAGCTTTATAAATGGCCACTCGATCGTTGTTTGAACCAGTCGATATGTCAACTGTTAATTGTCCCTTCTTTTAATTCCACGGCGCCAACGACTTTCTTTTCCTTTACAACACCCACGCTGTTCTCGTTTTCCCATTGAACCACAATAAAACCCATCTTTAGAAGTGTTATATTAAGCAAAACAGTTGAGAGAAGAAACAACTTAAAGCAAGAGGTATTAACCGATGAAAAGGACATTCAAAGACGAGCACCAAATGGAGATTTCTTTGTTTCCGATCACGGGCTTGATCACGTGCATTTTTTAAGAAAGAGAATCCGCTGGCTTGACCGATTGCAGTCTCAAGAGAAGCGCGCAAAATTTATTTTGTCTCGTCTGACCGGTTCTTTTCTCTTGGATGGTGGTACCTTGCATCCATGTTTTGACGATGATATAAATAATGATGCGAATTCACTCTATGTAGAAATAATCGACAAGAATCGAAAAAGGATGCACGATTTGTGGCCGAAAGTTGTCGAGGAAAGAAAGACTCGAAACCTACTCGAGTTATGTTCACGGCAAAGGTGAGAAACAACACAAGCCAATCACATTAGGAAGTATAAGAGATACTTGGATGATCCCAGTGTACCAGTACCCAAATCAACAAGGCTTGACCGTAACAAGCGTTCAGCAACACGTTCTAACACAGCTAGCCATCTCGATTCCTCAGTCGGTCTTTCCACTGAACTAGCAGTGGTGCCAACAGAGTCAATTGCGTCTCATAACGGAGAACATTTGCACGAGAGACAGAAGCAACTATATGCGATTACAAAGGTGCATTGGAATTCTGGTCTACAAATGGTTATGCACAGTCCGAAGCGTTACCGAGCTTGGAAAGGGGTGGAGAGAACGAAGATACAAGGTTGTCATTTTATTCTACTAGTAAAATTTTATACCAGACCTAAAAGGTATAGAACAATTTTGTTGATCGCTGACTCAGAGAACAACAACAGGTAAACTTTAGAGCTGTTATTATTGAACTGTGACTTGCACTTTTCATTTTTATGTAAAGAAGGACTTGTATTTTGCACCAAAATATAAAGAAGTAATATTTTTTTGGAGGTCCAGTGATTGGGACATTTAAGAAATTAAGTTATGAAAAGAAACTCGGTTTGTACTTCTCACTACTAACAAGTCTTGTTGTAAAAATATTTTCAGATCAGGGTTTCAAATAAAGCAAATTGAAGAAATCATTTAAAAGGTGTATTTTCTCGAAGGGAACAGCAACTACCTCTGTCTTGTCCACATGCCAAATATTTGTGGAGTGTGTGGATGATCCATAAGTATTGGAACTCTCACAAAAATGTTTTGTAAGAATAAAAACAGCAAAAGGTGTTGAAGAACCTGGAACGTCTGGGGTATCCAGCACTAGTGAGACAAGGAAGTTTAAGGGTAAGGACAAAAGGGAAATTACATTTTAAGTTGATTGATTTTCAAAAAACTTATAAATACTACATGAGCTGTATGTAACTATCCAATGGCATGATATATTAAGGATCGATCATGTAAAATTTCTTTGCACACTTGAAGAACCTTCAATCTCTCTCCCAAAATAGTTTTTTTCTGATGAATTGTTACTGACTCACAATTAGTTTTACACACCACAAGCTTTCATAACAAAAATCAACTCAGATCAGTTTGATTCAACATATCATACCTGATAATATGAGGAATGTGTGTGTGGATATCTATTTGTATAGTTATAAAATTGACTTGTCTCCTCCAAAAGGGCTCATCTCAGGACCAATATGAAAAATGTGGTTCCAAACATTGTAAATAACCTTACTTGCATAGGTTTGTCAATCAGAAGAAAATCAAAAAGGCCAATCAGAATTTAATTAGGAAAAATGTGACTTCCCTGGGCATTGGCACCAACCCTTAATCACTGATGTGATGATGAATTTTTTAAAAAAAAGGAAACCAGGATCAAGAAATTCATAAATCAGTTTAAATCTAAATCTTCAAGTTCTATGATCATGATTTAAATTCACCTGTGGGGACATTACTCTAGAGGAATTAGTTGTGGTTTTTACCAAGCAGGCCCTGGTTGTTCAAAGCTGGGTTAAGGTAACCCAGGGTTAGGGTGAAATTTGATTTCAGGTCTGAAAACTTTAAGAGAAAATTCAGTTCAAATCTTTTTGCTTGCAATTTGATCATTGGATGTTCTAAAAAGAATAGTGAAAATTTTCCCCAAAAGACTTTTGAACAAAGAAATAAAGAAAGCTGGATTAAAATTTAACCCTGGGTTAGAGCTAATCGGCCTTTGAACAACTGGGCCCAGGGCTTTAAGTTGCAACTGTTTTGGTTGCCTCGGCAATTGGCATATTTGGCCAACAGTTATCTTGTGTTTGCTGGTTGTGTCTGGCATGGCACTAGCCAGCTGTAACATTCTTTAAAAGAGAGATAAACAATTTTGCACAGCACAATCCTTATTGAAGTACAAGCTTTACAATTGCCACATAGTACTATTCTCTCAAAGACATAAGTGGTATGGTCAGTACTAGTTGGGGAAAACTAGGATCTAAAAGGAAAACTAGAATCAAGACATTCATTAATCAGTTTAAATTGGCTGAACTAAGTTTTTCTGTTTCCCTTTTTTTCCTTGAAAGTGATATATATAGCAGCTTGGTTTTGAATGCTTTTGAGATTTTAACTGGTTCATGAAAATCTTGCCTGTCTGTTGGAAAATAGTTGGTCCCCCTCTCAAAAAGGTCGAGATTGACCAAGGAGATAACAGGAATTGCAATGAGACATCACATGATATGTTGGTAGACTTATCTCAAGAGATTACCCCTTTCTGGAAGCCTCTGGGGGTAAAGCTGAAGGTCCCAATTGTCGAATTGCAAGCGATCCAGTATGACAATATTCACTTCCCTGCAGTAACAGATAAAGCATTTCGAATGCTTTCAGCTTGGATTGACCAAGGACAGGCAACATTTCATGACCTCTCAGAGAATTACGGTCAACCCGCCGACGGTCCAACTCGCCGACGCCAACTCGCCGACGTATAAAATCGAGTAGAGACGTCGGCGAGTTGGTCCTCAATCCAATACAACTTATTAGAAGTTAAACATACAGAAAAGTAAACGATATTTAGTAAAAAAAACACTGGTGAACATTGGTGAACATCAAACAGAAGCTTAAACATTGGTGAACATTGGCGAACATCACCAATGACTATAACAGCTTAAGACGCGAACGAGTTATCTCGTTCGCGTCTGAAGCTGTTAGAGTCATTGGTGGTGTTTACTTCGCTTTATTCACCTTGAGATCCTTATAAACTTTGTTGCAAATAGAAAGAATTGCTTTTTACTAAATATCTTGTCTAGAAAGCCAAGTTTTCTTTAAAAAATCTGAGCGATTGACATGATGTGTCTTTACGGTGTTGTTGTCACACAACTGAAAATTTGAGCTAAATCTTTCTTAAAATCAACGAAAGTGTTCACCACTTGTTGCGTCACGCTTTAAAGCCAAGGAGAGACAGATAATTTTAAATTCATTTTGCGAGTCATAATTCCTGAGTTACAGAACAATTTAACCTCAAAATACAATGCTCATAAGTTGATTTTCAATTTTTTTTCGTTTTTTGGTGTTTTTGTTGAAACGTTGTCGAGATATGAATTTTTTTCTGCGTCCGAAACAGTTGGCGAGCGCTGTGATCTGCCGCGCGATAGTACCAGTCAATGAATTTCCTAATCGTATTGTTTGCGACAAGTGCACTGGAGCATGTCAACTTTGACATTAACAAAATGCTCAAATGACAAGCTAAATTTTGATACCAAACTCGATCGAATCCGTTAGAAGCCGACGAAAATATTAGCATTTAAGTTCATCCGAAACATAAGGTCTACAATTTTGATCCTTAGGAACATATGCGATCGAATTTATAGAAAAAACAAGCGCGACGCGTTCGTCATTTTGACGGCTTCCATTACTTCCAAATCATCCCAAAGTCTACTTAATCAATAAGGACTGTTTTAGATTTCCTTATTAAGAAGTAAAATATTACATCAGGTGAGGAAATGAGAGGGAAACTTCCTAAGTACATACCGCATGTTTCAAGCATGCGCTCAAGTGCTGTTTGTTCACAAGCACAAGGCCGTGAAATTAAATGCAAAGATTAAGGATTCTAGAGTTTCTAGGATTCAGATGTGGCGAGAAAAAAAACCACATTCCTTGGAACACGGTATTAATGCATATTTTACAAAAAACAAAAAACAAAAACAAAAAAACACACACAAAAAAAGGCGTGGCCGCATTACATCGAGGGTAATGGAAAAATTTTCTTCAAATGCGTCCGAATCGACCGAAATGACATAATTTCAAGATAGGAAGGACTTTGGTTTTTTAAAGAAGAAACCTGTAAAAGCCAAACAAAAAGGTAGAACTGCATATATTTACATGTATATAGTGAACAATTGTTGCTTGCAAAGACATGTCATCACAATCACTTTGTTTGAGAATGCATCACAAACATTCTTTAACTACACTCAAAGGCATAAGGCAACAAATCAATGCCAATTTATTTTGCTTTAATATTTTAGAAATTTGGGAGAGTTTTGGCGTAAATTTCATTCTAGATTTCTGAGTTTAAAATGTTATTGAAGTTAATACAGAATGCTTTAAGACCAAAGGTTGTTACTACTGGCTTTAAGTCCATTTTAGATTTAGAGACTGACATGTGATGAAAACTAATGAAAAAGCTAAACTGTGGCACCAGATCTGTATAATTTGTCTACCAAATTTTACCTGAATTTTTTTAATTAACTTTAATTTGTAACTCACTCCAAAGCATGAATCAGCTGTTTATTAAGAGTGAGTTACAGTCTGTAATAGTTCGTAGGAGCTGAAGACCAAAACTTCACCAGTTTGGAAATTTAGCTTGAAGATAGAAGGGGAACAAACTGGTGTAAGGCGAAGTGCATGTTTGTGCTACAAGTACGCATAGCTTCCTGGTCTCAATACACCAAGACCCATGTCAAAGATATGCTCTTAGGGCTCTGATATATGCTGTCAAAAGCTTTCAAAGATCAAGTGGTACGTGAGTTGTACAATGGCAGAAGTTAGTTATCTTGCCTGTGGTACCAGGACTCCATAAGAAGATTGTCGTGTTTTTTTGGCTCGTTAATGCATAGTGCTAATTTCTAAATTTTATTTTAGAATTGACTTCAAATATAATTTTAAAGTACTTTGAATGATAAATTTTTCATTTGCACTATTAGATGCCAAACAACAAGGATGGACTTGAGAACTTGCCTTTCTCAGTAATATTTTATTATGCTAACCTTGCCGGGTTACTTGTCTCTTTTGTGACAAAGTTAACCTAGCTTTTACCCTCAAACAACTGTGAAATGGACTATTCTCAAACACAGTGAGCCTTATAAGACCATCAGTGAGTTGTATCAATTTAGTATTCTTTTTTAAGTGTGTGAGACATTGTAAGCACTGAATTCTTGTGAACCTTATCTGTTCAAGTTTCCAAGAAAACCACCCCCAAAAAGGAGAAAGCTAGAGATTCCAGTAAAACAAACAGAGAGGAGAAGAATGAAAAAGGTAACAGTTTTTGATACATTCTTTTATGGCTTGTCTCAGGCTCAGATGGTCAGTTCGCTTACCAAACCTGGTGATATGGGCCATATAGGGTCCAAGTATGGAAATGGTATGGCATTAAATATGGCCCATATATGGGTTGTATATGGATTTATTATGGGCTATTGCTTCCATATCAAAACCATATACGCCACTGTCTTCATTCAGTTTTGATTCTATTGTCTTTAAGATTGCTATATATTTGGCACAGTTCCATAGATTTTCCATAGTAATTGGTATAGGAATGATATGGATCAGCCCCATACCAATACCATATGATCCTTCACCCTTCTGTATGGAAATGCTATGTATTTGGTACAGTTCCATATTTCCCATATCATCCACGCATACTACCATCTGATATGGGAATGTTTCCATATCATTCGTTGATTTATTAATTTATTATACTCATTACTCGTACTTTTATTTTTTCCACTGGATAAAAATATCTTAGAAAGCAACAAAGCAAGTTCTCAATGATTTAAGAACCCTGTTTAAAATCTATATGGTATATTTATACCGCTTGTTCTCTTAACTTCACATCGCAAATACCGTACTATGTTAAAATACGCGAGCTCCGTTTGGGGGCGCGCGGCGCATGCAATGTTTACTTCTACTTGAAATGACATGTAACCTGATAAGTGCTTGGGTTTGATCCGAGGTTGATGTCTTTGACATGTTGCCCAACACGCCGGAATGCGTAGCAATTATTAGACATCAATCAAGCAGATTCCCGGGAGAGTTTATTTCATCTTTTAACAAAAGAAAAATATCTCACCTACATCAAAGAAGTTGCGCTCTTCACGATCTTCGGAAGCATGCCGGCATGTCGGCAAACTCATCGGAATGAATAAGTAATGAGAAAGAACAATAGCCTGAATATATGAATACTTAACAACCTCAATTTTTGAGGTTCACGTTTAATCCGCTATGGAGTAGTCATGTGATCAAGCTCACTTCTGATTGCAGTCCCATAGCAATACCATATGATCAATGCATCTCCCCACAAACTATGGGAATTCTAAGGCACAGCTTTTGTTTTAAGGACGTACCCAGTGGTGCCTGCATGCTTATGGAATGGGGGGAGGAAATATAATGCTTAGTCCTGAGGTCAAAATGTACCAGTGGTCAATCTAGTTGCTCAAAAAGGCAAAAGATATTAAGAGAGGTTACCTCTTATTTCTGTGTTTAAGGTTTTCTTCAAAACAGAGCTTACTCATTGATACCTAAAACCTCTTACTATTTTCAAAAGAAGACGTAGAGAAAGCAAATGTGTTGCTGCTATGAGATATATATGGAAATTATATTCCCATAGCTTTCCCATACAATGGATAGCATTAGCTTCTCTTCCCATATATTTTCCAAACAGTAAAATGTGGCAAAATTGAGCCCCATGTCAGTTCCATATCTTCACCCAACCTTCCCATACCATTCCCAGGTATGGGTCATTTATGGCCCATGTTTTGCCATATCATTCCCATAATGTTTCTCCGGTAAAGGAGGAGACAAAAAGAGAGCACTGTAGGCCGTTATTTAGATGCTTACTTTCCCCTTGCACTGACCGAGAGCCTGGCAAAGGCTAGTTCCTTTTTTTAAAAATTATGGTCATTCAATGCTGTAATACTTTAATGTAATTGATCTATATAAGTTATTTTCTTTATTCATTGCATGTGGGTGTATGAGGAAGTAATTGTAGTTTTAAGATGGAACACCAACTGACTTGGTTCAGTAATCGCACATATTCAAATTGTTTCAAACAGACACACCAAAGAGCTTTTTAATAACATGCACTAGTTTTGCCCAAAATGTCACAGATCTTTATAATCACAGTTACCTGCATCTCTTTAGTGCTTTTGCAGATTCTTGTTTGCTTTACTTCAGTGACGACCGCTGTCCAGGTTCCCTCATATTGTTTTGTTGAATAAGAAACTTCATTTCACGGATAGTTCCTACTTACAATTGTTGATAGTTGATAGATGAGAGTAGTGTATTAGGTTCGTTTGTTTTTTTTCTGCTCTCATAATGATCACTAACTTTAGAGGTTTTTAATGTTATATTATTGTCTACTTACTCTGCTCTTTCTGACACTTCTGAATTTAAAATCCAGGTACACGTGCACAAACAGTCAACAATGAAAAAGGGAAGGCTAGTAAACCAAGAGACAGCAAAAAGAAGGGTAAGTAACTGAACAGTTATTAAGGGAAAGGAAAACTTTTTGAACAAAATTAGTCAAATTACGGCTACTCTGTTGAATACCAAGGAAGTAAAAATACCTTGACTTACTGGCTTGTGTGATTGAATATTATCCCTGATAGAAAACTTGGTTCTTACAGCAGCCAATGAGATCTCGTGAGTAGATAGGCCATAAAGTCGGTTGATTTCATTTGTTATATTTGTTATATTTCATTTGTTACTGGCTTGTGTGATTGAATATTATCCCTGATAGAAAACTTGGTTCTTACAGCAGCCAATGAGATCTCGTGAGTAGATAGGCCATAAAGTCGGTTGATTTCATTTGTTATATTGGGCAAATAGAGTGATTAAATTTTTGTCGTTGAAGCTAGACTTTACCAGAGATTTGGAGACTAGATTGTCAGAAAAATGATTTTGACTCATTTTTATAGTTAAACAGGGCAAACCAACTTGGGAAGAGTTAATGAGATTGGGTAGAGATATTGGTAACAAGTGGAGAATTCTGGGAGAATGCTTAAAAGTATCAGAAGAACTGGAATTAATTGATGACGGATATAAAAGCCTTTCTGACAAAGGCTTCGAGATGCTTAAATACTGGATCCAGAAAAATGGTTCCTCTGCGACCTACCGAGTTTTAAGTGGTGCCTTAGAGCACGAACTTTTAGCACGTAAAAACTTATCACAAAAGTACTGTTATGATTGACGGTTGACACAACAGTGCTTTTCTTGTCTTTTAACTCTGATATCCTGGGGAATGAGCAGCTTTAGTATATGCTCTGTTTTTCTTGATCTTTGGGTTACACATGTCGCTTTCATGGAAAGGTTTAAAAAGTATGTGCAAACTTATGACAGTTATCTTCACAACCAAAACAGCTGCTCAAGAGTCAGAGTAATGCAACAGCAAACTAAGTATAGTCAGCAATAGTGTTGTTTCGTGGTCGAATCTCGAAGTAGAATTTTAGCTATTCAAATTGATCCCTCAGCATACAGAAAGCGATTATTTTTAAAGAACACACTGAAACAGAAAGGGCAATTTGCTGATTTTTTTATTCTTGGGGTATTGTCTAGTTGGTAGGTTTCTGTGAAATTTTAATCTTTTTTCTACTTCACTTTTTAATTTTTTTTAGACCTGCGTTTTTGTCTCTCTTTCATGCTGAGCACTACTAAATTTAAATTGTCAGTAATAGTAAACAAGTTAATTGGTATGAAAAGGTTTCTGGTTGATTTTAACAAAAATAGATGTAATTATTTTAGATTATATTTCAGGTCATTATTACATGTTGTACATATTGTACTTTACGAAACAATCAAGAAATGGTATGTTTTTTTACACCCCGTTGTTAGTGTGCTAGTGGAGAATTCCCCCCCCCCTCCAAAAAAAATGTGTTACAGAAATATTTGGTAAGGACGGCAGTCATTTTTCTTCATATCAAGTTATAAATTTCGTCCGTTAAAGCTATGTAAGGTTAGGTAGGATTATTTGTATAAATCTAGGTAAATAAGAAGTTAGTAATAACGCAAACCTTTTAAAATATGAATTTGGTGGTCAGTTAAATTACTGTTCCTAGATGCCCAGCATTGTAAAATGTAAATTAAAATTACCCGTAATAAAATACGTTTAATGTATTGAAACTCTCATCAAGCAATGTTTTTGTTATTCAGCATTAAGCAGAAACTCATGCATCCTTGAGGGTAACTTAATTGTTAGATTTCCCAAGAAATTTCTTCGAGTGAGCCTGCTGAAGGCAGTCAGTTTTCCAACAATTTTCACTACTGTGAGAGCGCGGGACTGACTTAGTCGACTAAAACTCATAAAACAGCAGCTTTTTATTTATTTGTTATAATAATCATCATCTTCATCGACATCATTATCATTGTCGTTATCATCATTATTATTATCATTACTATTATTATCAAGAAGATCCTGAGGTGAAAAAGTGACCATTGTTTTTTTCGACATGGAACGAAAGCCATCCAGTGACAAGCTTGTTTGTATTTCTCAAGTAACAGCTATTTTATTTCTTTAATTTTTTTTTCATCATAGTGCTTCAGTGTACTTCAATATTTGTAGCGATTGCCATATGCACGATGACAACTTGCACAAAATCAGTGAAAATTAATTACTCACAAGTAACCTTACCTTTACAATGTTTCATTTTCTTATTTAAGCCAATTTAAAAAACATTTTACCTCACAATCATTAGACTTGGCATGTTCGAAAATAGAAAATTTTTTCTACACAGAAGAGTTGCTTACTTCTTAAACGAACTTCGGCATCCAGTAGTTCACACTGCATGCAGACACATCTGTAATGGCCGTGTCCAGAGTTTGTACTCCTTCTTCAAAGTCTTTCGTCGTAAAAAGGCCGCCGGGTTCCAAAGTACAGGACTTCACTAATCGATTCTGTTTCCATTCCTCGATAACCTTACACGACCATTTGGTTCTACAAGCTTTTGATTTCGGTACTGCATTGTCAACACTTTTCTTCTCATCCTCCACACTTTTCGGCAGCCGAAATCTCTCGACCGACTTTTTTGCCGTATACATCCTGACTAAACGACAACTTGTAAATGCTGGCAACTCCAACAACTTTCGCATCTCAGAATAAATTAAATCGCACCATAAATACAAATTAATTACGCCGGTAAAAAACATCATTGATATTGAAATTATCGAGGAAGGAATGTTAAACAGCAAACAATTCTAATTGGAAGTCTTTGTTTATTATTTCTTTAAGAGTGATCATGAGAAGTTATTTCCAAAACTCGTGCTTCGTGTTTCATCGGGGTATCCAAACACCTCGTGCTTTCATTTGTTTCTTGGTGTTTGGAGACCCCGTTGAAACACTTGCTCTCGTTTTGGAAAAAGTACTTCAAACGACACGTTCGTCTGGAATATACAATTTCTGTCGTTTCCCTGTAAAGCAGTAGATTTGCTATTGATCTTTCTTCGGTGAGCGAGAACCGATGTTTCCCCTTTACGTGAAGCTTTCGAGATAGCTATTATCTTTGCAATGTGCATGACGCATGTTACATACTCTCAGTGGTCGAAGAATTCGACAAAGAAATGCCTTAAAATGGGAACTTTTGACTTACTTATTTTAGATTAGGAAAAAACAAGTTGAAGACCATGAACTGGGAAAAAGAGGATGAAATTGTAAGAGGGATTTCCCATAGATCTTACCTAGATCACTGACTTTAGAACTCTTTTTAAGGTCTGAGGAGTTACTAGAATTGGAACGTGTTTCCCTCACTGGAATTAGTTACAGGCTCTTTGAGCATGCAAACTGCCAGACTTATGTAGGAGAAAAGTTCATTTTTTACCGCTCTGGTACAGTATTTAAATCTTGTTATTTATAATTCCGATCTGGCAGTTTAAACCGTCCTTGGGGGTCGGAGATGATAGAATGGGAACATCCTCGGCTTGGAAAGCCCCGGTTAATTTCGCAGGGGTTCACACGCACGCAACCTCACCAGGCTGCGTGGAACAATGAGCTGCGCGCGTGATCTCGCGTGTACACCGTACCTGCGTTCTATTTTTCGTGAATATTAATCTCTATTAATATGAATCTAGACATCGATAACTGGGAGGCCTGGACTGGGTACTGGCAGGGTGCAAGTAAGTACTTTCCCATTTCTACAAGATTGAGCAATTTGTTCAACATGTGAGTCATAAGACTTGGGTAGAGCCAATGGCTATTCACCACGCTAAAGCGTTTTAATTTCGAAATTAGTATAGTAGCTATATGTGCACGTGTTATTGGTAATCTTGCAAGCAAGCAAGCAACAAGTTTATTTCTTCTAACATTAAGAAAGTTTTGGTTTCCCTCCCACCCGCACCATCGACAGTTTTGATTGTACCTTAATCTCATTCGTGTTTGTAATTTATTCTTGATTACTGGACCGTTGGTTTAGTGTATTCGTCTGATATCTTTGTTATGTAATAATCTAGTGTGTTATTTACGTATGATATATACATTTAATAAACTGTCCGGTCCCAAAACAATCCCCTGTCTGTTGTGGTGTTTAGAGGCCTTGCTCCGCGCTGTACATGGATGGGAATCAAGTTTTGAGAGTCATGCGCTCAGCTTCTTAGCCGCTCAGAACATCCTCGAAGTTTCAAGACAATTTGAAAAGAATCAGAATTTTCCTCCACAAGTGGTAAGCGGAGACTCTTACAACAAAAAAAGAACAAATTACGGTAAATTGTCAGTGGTAGGTCAGTCTCTAATCGAAGACTGGAATTCGAACGAAATTATAATCCCAGTGAAATAAAGTCAATGTTCTTTTTTTGTTTTTTGTTTGTTTGTTTGTTTTGTTTGTTTTTTTAATTTTTATTATTATTTTTTCTATATATTTATACTTATATATGTACTTACACTATACTTACTTCTTACACGATGCTTACATTACATTAACTTGCACTACTTACAATACATATATTACAATACAATTACACCAGTCAAATTGCATAACAGTTGATCTATTTACGTTATTGTTTGCATGTTAATTGTTCGAGTCACTAATAATAATTTTGTTTGTTAATTACACTACAGAGGGTATTAATTTTCTAGAATTTAATAGATTATTAAATAAATAGATAGCGAAAAGAAACAAATCAAAATACAAAAGTTGAGAAGAAAAAGGACACAATACAATTTTCTAAAGACAGAAAAAAATTTCCATTTGTTCCTGGATTCCTTCTCTTTGTTACGAGTGATTGCAATATATTTTTCTAGATTAATTTTTTCGCGCACAAGTGAGACAAAATCATCGAATTGGTACGTTATGGTATTTAAAGCGTTAACATATAAGAAATATTTACCCAAAATAATGAGATGGTTGAGGACTAAACAGTAGGAGTGACAGCGAATAATTCCGAACATAACCTCTAGTTCTGACAGCAGCAGTTTCGTATTACTAGAGACTGAGTACCACCCTGGAATCTATTCCAGAAAGATCTTGCGTGCATGCAGTCTATAAACAAACGCCAAAGCGTCCGACACTCAGAAGGACAAATGGGACAGGAGGGCGAGGCAACTTTTTTCATTTTGTGTAACAAGCTATTCGTTGGTAAAATTCGGTGAATGATTTTGTATTGGAACATCGTCAATTTAATTTCTCCTGTAGCCTTGAATGGTAGGAGGTAGATTTTAGAAGAAGTTGGTGGAGGTAGATCTTAAAGGTTAAGCTGCATACTATATATTGTCTTGCATGACAGTGAACAGATTGAGGTGGGAGGCGTAACTGGGTCTTCGGAACCTTCTTGCAATACTTTATTCCAATTTTGGGGAATAGAAGAAGGAATGCTATAATATTGTAAAAAGTTACATTTTACATTGAATTTATTGCAAAAAGAATTAAATGGAAGGAAATGGCCCTCACAGGAGTAAGAAAGGTCCGAGATTTGTTCTATTCCTGCTTGATACCAATGAGGAAAGAATATCATTTTCTTATTCACAGTTAAAAATCGGTTATTCCAGATTGGCTGTGAGAGAACCTCACTTTTATTTTTAGGTGTGGCCGTTACGATTTCCTGCCAGTAAAAAATGATTTCTTTGTAGAAAGCAAGAAGATGGTTGTCTAGGTCAAGGAGATTATAATCATAATTACATTTAAACAGTTCTGTGCCGCCAACATCAGCTAGGAGCGATTTTGGTATGTACTGCCATGGAGCATCCGAGTTAGAGCATAACCGTTTCACCCAGTTTAACTTAGGCGCTTTGTCGAAGATTTTGGTGGGTGTGTGATTCCAAATAAAGTCGAACGTGATCTTTTTTATTTCTTTACTTAAGTCTTTAGGGGTGTTCATGACGCTGCAGATAAAGATCAGTTTTTTAAGTGCTAATGTTTTAATTATATTTATCCTACCAACTATGGAGAGGTCTCTTTGGGACCACTTATTCAATGTTTTCTTTCAAGATCCTAATTTGTCAAAAATTTTTTTCTTTTCAGACACTTCTAAATCATATGTAAAATGCACACCAAGCGCGTAAACTGGCTCGCTGCTCATTTGGAGATCAAGTATGGTATCTTTTCTGTGGTGCATAGAGCCAAGCCATAGCATTTCAGATTTTGTTTGATTTAGTTTTAGACCAGAGAACCTTTCGAAAAGCGATAATAAATCAAATTATTTTTTAGAAAGAAGTACAGTTGTGTCATCTGCAGCTGCATATTGCGAAAGTTTAACCTCATTATGTTCATCTATCGTTATACCTTACATTTCTTTTGAGAGTCTAATACTTTGCGCAAGTAACTTAATAGCAATAACGAATAGTGTGCCGGAAAGTGGGCAACCTTGACGCACCCCGCGTTCTAAATGAAAATGTTTGGAGGCGTATCCGTTATTCAAAACGCAACTAGAGATATCTGTCTAGAACACTTTTATCCATTGTCGGAGGTCAAGACCGAAATTAAACGTATACAAGTAAAGATACAGGTCGCCAATTTTTAAAATATTCGGTTTTCTTCTTCTTCTTGGGAATTAAGAAAATAATCCCTTGGCGTTTAGAGATAGACAGAGTTCCCTTTCGAAAGGCGTAATTAAAGCTACTTACCATAAATGAACCGAGCAAGTTCCAAAAATAGCGGTAAGATTCAGGCGTTAGCCCATCCGTGCCAGGAGTTTTGATGTTTTCGATAGTTATTAACGCAAGCTCACACTCATGAACAGACATGACACCTTCGCACGTTTTCGCGATTTCTTCTGATAATGCATTTTCTGTTTCAAAGAACTCACTGAAAGTTAGGCAGTTGGGGTTCATATATCTTGATGTATAAATCTCTTCGAAAAAACGTTCTTCCTCCTCCAAGATGTTCTTCGGGTTTGAGATTTTTTTACTATCGTTATTAACTAAGGACGTTATATGTTTATTTTTTTGGTTCCTTTTTTCTAAGTTATAAAAATATCTACTATTCTGCTCACCGTGCTCGTACCAACGCGCTCTACTATGCACGATTGTTCCTCGTCTTTTGATACTCGCAATTTTAGAGAGCTTGGATTTTGTTCTCTCCAGCTCGGTCTTAAGAGCTAATGCCAGCATGCATCAAACAAAGGGCAGCAAGTCTCCCAAATTTGTTTTCCCTCCTATTTTCATATTTTGTAGCCCGATATGTTTTTTAATAATTGTGGTGTAGTTTTTTTGTAAAAATTTAATTTAGTTTTCGAGAAATAGTTTTTTTCGTTCGACCGCTCAATATGCAAATTTTCACCGTGAATATTACCCGAGTTGTGTGACCTCATGTAACGAATGTACCAGACCTACGGTAATTTTGTTAATATAATCCTTTGTTTTATTATCTAAACTCAATCCTCTGTCGTTATTGAAGCTGGCAAAGAAATATTTATTTTTTGGTGAATATTTTTGTCCGACATACTCTTCCTATGTCGAAAAGTAGCATCAAAACAAAGACAGTTTTAACAATGACCGATATAACACAATCTACTGAGCTTCAAGCTTTTATAAGACAAAAGGATGGTCATAAAGTTACTGTAAAAATTTCCTAGTGTATTTGTGTTGTTCTATCTTGAGACGAACTCAAAGTCCGGCAAAATTTACTTGATAGCGACTATGAAATATACATGGTGCGCCTACTTGTCGCCACCGTTGATTGGCATTAATCACTACAATTTGCAAAAAAATCTAACATAACACTCTTACCTTGTTTATTTATGATTTTATTAGCTGTTTCGATGACCACGTTAATTATGCTCTACCACATTCTAGCCAGATTTGAGTTCCAGTTTACAGATCTTCTCTAACTTATTATATCACTTGCGTGACAAGCGTGACACAGAAATTCAAAGATGAGTCAACCTCCGAAATACCGAGAGATAGGTTTTTTTCCTCTTTGCATGACATCTAGAAAAACCTTTCAGGAATTACTGCATTCAGAAAACTAAAATGTCCAGATCCATCAATGATTCCTTTGCCGGCTGAAGTCAAAGTACGGTTACAGTAATCAATTTGATTGACAAGCTACATACTGATTTAGCTAACTGATCTGTTTTATAAGCGTCTCATCTTACATGCTAACATAGAGATTTGCTATTTAGTTAAATGGTTCGCTGGTGGAACATGTGGGTTTAGTTATCGAGAAGACCAAATCGTTCCCTTGCGTGATTGTTAAAAAGACATTTCAAGTCACTTACGGAGTTGCAAGTTTTCAGATCCAGAAAATGAAGTTGATCTTGTTTTGCGCGCGCCTGTGTGACAGCGGATTTGGATCCCCTGGTCCATATCTGCTAGCGGATTTGGACCCCCCCCCCCGTCCAAATCCGCTAGCGGATATGGTCCCCCCTTCGCAGATTTGGACCCCCCTACCAAACTTTCCTTTTAAGCATCCTTTGTATCATATTTGGTAACTAATTCTATTTGCAAGCTTTGTCGATGTTCTCTTCAATCACAACACAACATTCCTCAATAAAGGTAAAAGAAAAAACCAGCCATTTCGTTCCAATTCTACCGCATTTATTATAGCGTGTCGTACAGTATACGTAAGAATCAGATGTGAACAAACTACTGCATTCGAACTATTGAAATTGTTACGATAAATCTTTGCTTCTTCTGATGCGAATCAACATTGATACGAAACGTCATAAAAATAGTAGAGACTATTGTGTCCAGTCACAAAAATAACTCAGTCTGATTTTCTAAAATAATAACATTAAACAGTTTCTGAACAAGAACGAAGAAACTACTCCTACTACAAGTCGTTCGTAAAGCCTATGATAAGTAAAAATGTTTCTATTCTGAACTATTGGAACTCTCAGCTTATTTTCAGATGCAAATCAACATTAATCAACATTAATGCCAACGTCTTAACAAAAGTGGAGACTATTACATCGAACTCGATCTTATTTTCTAATTTTAACGATTATTAACTGTTGAGGGATCCGAAATAACACCTTAACAATTACGAAGACGTCTAGAGTCTGGCGATCTGCAGACAATGCAGAGCCACTCGCCCTCCGGGGTAGTCTTAAATCATGTGAAACCATTCCTCGCACAACTTGCACCGAACCATGTCGTCACTCGGGCAATGAATACATGTAATGACAAAATAAATTAGTGTCACAAGTTTGTCTCCTATTGAATCTAGTGGTGTTCAACTATCGCAGAAAAGGTTTAAAAAACGACCTCTCTCCAGACATCAAATTAACTCTTGCCCATTTTCCCTTGGTCAAAAGAAACATCCGACGGAATGCCAGTGCGTATGCATTAACGATACGCATGTTTTGAATGAAAAACATACTTTAGTACGCACTGGAACGTAAAGTATCATCCATTTTTACTAGAACGTTGAGGACGATGTTTTCACTCAGTTTTGTTGGGGGGTCCAAATCCGCGGAGGAGGGTCCAAATCCGCTATTGTATTTGAACCGGGGGGGTCCATATCCGCCAGCGGATTTGGACTGGGGGGTCCATATCCGCTAGCGGTTTTGGACCGGGGGGTCCAAATCTGGGGGGGTCCAAATCCTCTGGGACACCGGCATCTTCAAGACGCCAAAAGATATCGATGATTTTACAAATTGCCCCACTCACAGATCAAATCTCGGTGTTGGGTGGAATCGTGGTTCCAATAGCAGATGTAGGGTGCCAAAAGAAATGCCCGGCCATGGTAAAGGTAGGGTTAAGTCGATTCCAAAAGCTGATGGGGAAATTGGCAAGTGTGTATCACAGATAGTACTCAAGATGTCTGGAATATTCGTACAATCTGGCTTCGGTAAGTAGGCTACTTACCACCGTGAGCGAAATTACGCGTGACGTCAGAGTTAAGTTTCGATTGGGAATTGGTCAATAGGCTACCAAAAATTCAGACAGAGGCGGAATTTTCTGAACTAATGTCTGAACACTTTCTTGGCTTTCCGCTGTCTGGGGGAACGCGTAATTATGCACACGGTGGTAAAGGGCCCTTCCGCACTAGCAACTTGACGCTGACAAAACATGCTCCTCTTCGCCAAAATTACATCAGAATTTGTCCTTGCTAATGCACCTATCATCGGCCATCATCTCCTGGGGGGGACCCCGGGCAAGGGTGGGGACTTTGTAAAGGACCCTGTCAAAGTTCTTATTTTCCCCCTCCTAGGTGGGGACACAGAGGAATCAAAGTTCCCCTCCCTGAGGGGAATCACCTTGAGCAGCTTGAAACCTGACAAGAAAACAGTACTTTATACCCTTAACGAAATGTCATGTTTTAATAGTGCTTACATGTTCGTAACAATGCAAATTTCAATGTACTGCTAAATACAATCACACAAAAAAATGTTAACCAAAATACAAAAAACAAACCTCCCTCATTTCCCCCGCCTCCAGGGTAAGTTAATCGTTCAAATCCCCGTATAAGTCCCCATTCAACGTTGAATTTGCCCGGGGTCCCCCCCAGGGGATGGCCGATGATAGATGCATAAATGTCAAGTGTGCTGCACGTATTAGCACCCCCGGGGGACCCTTTACATAAGAGGGCGGGGGTGCGCGCCTGGAATTTCTAAAACGACCGCTATAAAATTATAAAAGGTGCTCCGTGTGGGAGTGGCAACAATTAGCCTGTAAAAGCAAGTGTTTATATCCTTTTCTGTTCTTTTTCAATGCTTCCCTCGCTCCTACAGAGGATTCATACAAATATGAGAGCTGTGCCGCGTCTACATTGTACGGGTAGAAAAGGTCGTCTAGAATGAGTGTTTCGTTCTATAACGAAAACCCCAAGAACTCACTCAGAAATGACTCATTTCGGATAAATTTTACGCTGGTTATTATGTGGCAACCGGTATGAACTCGTTCTTGTACAAAACTTATTCGGATGTCATGTAAAAGGCCCCTAAAAGTCTTTATTCCCAGAGCATCACGCTTTGCACGCCTGTCTGAATACTAAAAATTTCAGCAGCGTTGAAGCAACAACCCGCTTTTAACTGCTTCGCTGCCGCTGAAACAACGATTAGTGAAGAAAGCACATATTTTAACATTTCCAATTCAACGTAAACAAAAATCTTTATAAATGGTAAATTTCACTTGTGTCGGTATCAATTATTGCGTGACTAGCTTATGATATAAATGAGGGAAGGGGAAAACACAACGCAAAACCTGAGCTCCTGTCATAAAGTAATACCCAGGCGTAATATAATTATCGAAACGGCTAATAAAATCATAAATAAACAAGGTAAGAGTGTTACGTTAGATTTTTTTACAAATTGTAGTGATTTATGCCAATTAACGGTGGCGACAAGTAGGCGCGCCATGTACATTTCATAATCGCTATCAAGTAAATTTTGCCGGACTTTGAGTTCGTCTCAAGATAGAACAACACAAATACACAAGGAAATTTTTAAAGTAACTTTATGACCATCCTTTTGTCTTATAAAAGCTTGAAGCTCAGTAGATTGTGTTATATCGGTCATTGTTAAAACTGTCTTTGTTTTGATGCTACTTTTCGACATAGGAAGAGTATGTCGGACAAAAATATTCACCAAAAAAAAAATAATCCTTTGCCAGCTTCAATAACGACAGGGGATTAAGTTTAGATGATAAAACAAAGGATTATGTTAACAGAAATACCGTAGGTCTAGCAATTTCGTTACATGAGGTCACACAACTCGGGTAATATTCACGGTGAAAATTTGCATATTTGAGCGGTCGAACAAAAAAAGTAATTTCTCGAAAAGTAATATATATTTTCACAAAAAAACTACACCACAATTATAAGAACATATTGGGCTACAAATATGAAAGTAGGAGAGAAAACGAAGTTTGAGCGACTTGCCACAATACTTCAAATTTGTTCGATGGATGCTGACATCCTCTCTTTTGTCCGCGTAAAAATTTGCGCTATTAAGAGGCAATCTCTGTAAGAGCGGTCCAGGGCATTTCGCATCGGAAAAAAGTTTTCCCTCAAATTTTACCCAATAAACTATCTTTGGTAACAAGTAAATAAAACCACATTAGTTTTTGGAAATACCTCAAAATAAAATTTTTAGAGCTCTCAAAAGTCAAAGCTGCAAAAGGCCCTTTTTTGACCTCTTGCGACATCGAAAATTTCAAATGTTGAATAGCCCGGTCCTCGTATCACACCGCATGCAACAAAAAATATTTTGTATTCTTAAAGTGTGTGATATATAAGGTGTATAAAATGCATTTCAATTTTGATATTCGTTTATTCAGAGGCTCGTCATAATTTATTTAAAAACACTCGTTGGACAGCTTTCTGAAATTGGTTAAAAGTACTCTTTCTTTCTCGATTGATATTGCTCAAGTCCAGACCAGACCATTAAAAACTCCGCTTGATTTCTGCTAATAAGATGTTTGGCTGCAGAAAAATATAAAAACATCTTGCACTTATTGATTTTCTTCGCCGAGGTGACTTCGAACTTTTAGCGATATTGCAAGCATGACAGCCGATTATGCAAACTAGTTCATTGAGCAAACTTCGGCCGTTTTATGTGAGTAGCTCAATAAATCTTAGAAGTAGAAAATATAATAGAAAATATAGTAGACAGAGCTTTAAGACCACACCGATTAATACCTTAAACATTTTAAAAGGCCAAAATTTGACAAATTTTATTATCTCCTGACGAAAGACGTCAACAACAACGTATCGAATATCATAATTTGATTAGCGCTCGCAAACCCCTTTTTTAAAAATTTGGCTTCTGTTATTTCATATTTGAGTTCTGATGGCTTACGCTATTCAAACCTGTATGAACATTTCAAAACCAAACTACAGGATTCTATTTAGTGTAACCGGCGATAACAGCACACACTGAAATACACCGTGACCACTGTCACATAATTCAATTGTACATGTGTAATTATCCTCATTTGCTTCTCCCTTCTTAATAAAGCAGCGATAACATCGCCTTTTGGATCCGAATTCTGGTCGGCAGGAATAAGAGAAATTTTGTCTGCACACCTGTCTTTATGAAAGTTTCTATTCAGAACTCTAGGGAGTTCTTGTGGAAAAGGACCACGCGATTTTTGAGGAAATAAATTATTACGTTACGTGTGACCTCATTTTTCCAACAATTAGCTATATCTATACTGTAAAGTGCGTAATTATATTAGCTGTAATTCATATTTCTCTTTCGGTACTGGTTTGCTTGGGATTAATAACACTAAATTCTTGAAGCGGTATTCGCCAAAAGAAGTCCTGTTTTCAGTCGCGTTCTTCAGAAACTTCGTTAGAAGACTCACGAGGAGTTTCCGGTTTGTTTAACTTGCCTCAGAGTACTGACTCAATAAAGAGTCATCTCTGCTTAATCCATTTGTCAAAAGAGAGTTTCACAGAAGGAGAGCTTATCTTTGCAAGGGCTGGCCTGTTCGATGTAGAAGACTCAGTTATGGCAAAATGTGGGTCTACGCAAAGCATAGGCACACTTATGGGAAGTTCTGGCGCTAAAGTTCAGCGTGCCAGTATCCGACACACCCTGGTAGCGATTCCAAAGGGCTAAAGAACCGGTATTCTGTCAATTTGCAAAAGTCAAAGGCCATTTCTAAGATGTATGGTGTTATATAGAGGTTTACACGATACTGCAGCTGAGGGGGCGGATGGTTTCAAGGATTTTCTCCAAATTATAGACGAATTGGAAAGCGTTGGAGCAGAAAAGGACTAGTGTAAAGAGTTCGGAAGAGGCTTCAGGAGAGCAAGTTGTATTTGAAGACTACATACCGTAATCACTGCGAAGAGGACGATAGCAAATGTGCCGATCACTGTAGGGTCTTTGCACTGAGCTATGCTGGTGACACTGAAGTTCAGAAAGTATGCAGTCACAGTCACAACGTGAAGTGTGAGGATTGTGAGATGTTGAAGAGTGTTCTTGAAGAAGTAAAAGGCGCTATTTCTGAGTACACAATGCAATTGGGTAGGTTTCAAGCGGAAGACTATCTGTATGAAGCAAAAAATGCTGCCGCTAAGACCTTTGAATGGAGAGGATATATCCTGAGAGCAGAAACCAGGATCAGTACGAGCTGCAAATTTTCGATACTTTGGAGGGAGATGAAGCATTTATAATAGTTGACTGGAGAATGAAGCTCATAGCGATGAAGTTCCGGGAAAAGCAAGCAGAATGGTTTCCCTAGAGGGAAATCAATTGGCAAGTGAGTAGCGCTGTTGTAAGACAGGAGGAAAGCCTGGAAGTAACCTGATACGTAGACCTTCTTAACAGCTGTAAAAAAGACTGGTTTTCAGTGCTGTCAGTCCTAGAAAATCTCTTTGTCACCATAAAGTTAAGAAAATTCAGGAATAAAAAAGGCCCTTTATCAGATCGGATGAAGCAGGTTGCTATCACAACAGTAAGCTAGTATCAACTCTACGAGGGCTCGGACATCACGATTGCCACTTTCAGCAACTTACACAAAAGGGCCTGCGCGTTTGGAGAGCGTTTAATGTTGGGTCTGGAAAGTTTATTCGGTAAAATTAAAATTGCAATTTTTCCACAGAAAAAATGACGGATCTGGTGAAGGAGATTCCATTTTTCCCCACTACTGCTCGACGAACCGCATCAGCAGGAGAAAGCAATGATGGCAACGACGGTAGTTCCTATCAATGCCCTGAACCTGGTTGCGATGAAGATTTTAAGAAGCAGGCCGACCTTGACTTCCATATGAACTAGCTAGTTCATCATGTAAGTCCTGTGCCTGCGAGCATGACTTAAAGTCTTTATGACAAAGTGAAGAGGTAGTGGGTTCATTACTTTCAGTCATTGTCATTAGAGGGTGAAAGTTCGACTGAACTGGTTGCAGTGGCCACAGAACCCTTGACAAGTACATCAAAGCTTCCCATGGGATGGGCTCTTCATAAGAGAGGTGCAAGTGAACGGCTTTCGCAAAACGTCAGGCGGTACTTGAAACAGAAATTTAATATCGGATGAGACACTGGCAGAAACCAAACCCAGTGAAAGTAGCAAAGGATATGCGAACTGCTTGCACAATAGATGGAGAGAGAATGTTCGATAGAACAGAGTGGTTATCCAACATACAGATTCAGGGTTTCTTCTCGAGATTGTGCCTTAAACAGCAATCTAAATACAACAAGAATCGGATGATGCCACCGACGCAGACGACCACTTGATAGAAGCATCCGCGTCTGATGTAGACGAAGGGTGTTTGAGAGAGGCGAGGAACACAGTAATGGATGAGATAGATTGAAACATCCATTCATGTTTGATATCTATGATGTGTGCTCGTTGGCAAGAGAAGCAAGGTTGTCTAGTCTCAAAGTCAAGATGCTAAGACACATATGCGAACATTTTGAGCTCGCATTCAAAATGCAAGATACAAATGCAGCACCTCTTGCAAAAATGGAGGAAATGATTTCAGAGTGCAGTTGTTATGCAATCTAGTTATGACGTCCACCCGTTATGCGAATGCGATATCTTTTTTTACAAGAACTCTTCAAACTTATGAACAGAGACTGTTATGCAGACAGATGTGACGACCAAATATCATTTTTTCCCTTTCAGCGAGAAATCCGAGAAATCGCTGCTTTATTTAGACGTGAGAAGTATTCAGGACAATTACACGATGGAATTACGTGACAGAGTCACTGGTCACGGTGAATTTAGTGTGTGCTGTTATCGCCGGTTACACTAAATAGAATCCTGTAGTTTAATTTTGAAATGTTCATACAGGTTTGAATAGCGTAAGCCATCAGAACTCAAATATGAAATAACAGAAGCCAAATTTTTAAAAAAGGGGTTTGCGAGCGCTAATCAAATTATGATATTCGATACGTTGTTGTTGACGTCTTTCGTCACGAGATAATAAAATTTGTCAAATTTTGGCCTTTTAAAATGCTTAAAGTATTAATCGGTGTGGTTTAAAGCTCTGTCCTACTATATTTTCTACTTAAAATGGTTAAAATCTAAGATTTATTGAGCTACTCACATAAAACGGTCGGAGTTTGCTCAATGAACTAATTTGCATAATCGGCTGTCACGCTTGCAAAATCGCTAAAAGTTCGAAGTCACCTCGGCGAAGAAAATCAATAAGTGCAAGATGTTTTTATATTTTTCTGCAGCCAAACATCTTATTAGCAGAAATCAAGCGGAGTTTTTAATGGTCTGGTCTGGACTTGAGCAATATCAATCGAGAAAGAAAGAGTACTTTTAACCAATTTCAGAAAGCTGTCCAACGAGTGTTTTTAAATAAATTATGACGAGTCTCTGAATAAACGAATATCAAAATTGAAATGCATTTTATACACCTTATATATCACACACTTTAAGAATACAAAATATTTTTTGTTGCATGCGGTGTGATACGAGGACCGGGCTATTCAACATTTGAAATTTTCGATGTCGCAAGAGGTCAAAAAAGGGCCTTTTGCAGCTTTGACTTTTGAGAGCTCTAAAAATTTTATTTTGAGGTATTTCCAAAAACTAATGTGGTTTTATTTACTTGTTACCAAAAATAGTTTATTGGGCAAAGTTTGAGGGAAAACTTTTTTCCGATGCGAAATGCCATGGATCGCTCTTACAGAGATCGCCTCTTAAAATGTTTAAACTGTCTATATGTTATCAAGTTAACTCCTTTGGAGAAAGTCGGAATTGAAATTTTTCGATATGCATAAACTAAACTGTGGTCACTTATGGCGACATGAGACACCCCCGAACGATACACATTCTCTGGCCGATTTGTGAAAATCAGATCAATTAAAGTAGTTGTAGAAGGTGTAATTCGAGTAGGTTCGTTAATGAGTTGTTCCAATCCATAAATGTCTGTTATGTTCAGAAGAGCTCTTACATTTCCATTGTCTTTGGATTGCAAGTCACAATTTAGATCCCCCATGAGAAAATGTTCTACGTTTTCAGAATCTAATTTGCCTAATAATGTGTTGATGTGCGTGAAAAGTTCATGGAGTGAATTTGGGGGTCTGTACCATGAAGTAATAACAAACGGTTTTGAGTTGTGTTTACGAATTTCAATTGATATTATTTCCAGGAGCTCACTGTCCAAATCTGTGCGTACAGAATAGCTTATGTTTGAACAAATGTAAAAGCATACGCCACCACCAAACCTGCCATTTGTTGACCTGTCACGGCGTATTATATCATAACCCTGGACTTTTACCTCCTGGTCAAAAATACTATCATTTAGCCTGGTCTCATTTATGGCTAGAACGTCGATGTTTTCTCAGAGAATAGCTAAGACTGCTTCTATAACTTATCAGTATGCCAATCCATACTACCAGAACACTCAGGATTACTAGTGACAGATACTCGTTTTAGTTTCCTCTCTATATACTATATTTGTTTTACTCCCTCTCCATTTGGGCCATTATTTGGGCAGTTGTATTTCTCCCAAATGGAAAATATATGTAGCTGCCCATTGACGGCCCACGAACTGTATTCGGTTGTCTTTATTGCGTGATATTAAGTGGTATTAATAGGTTAATAGAAGTTAATAGTTAGCGTGAATTGTAAATAGGATCGCGTTTCATATCTCGGCACGCTTTTGTTTGATCGTTCGTTCTGTTCACGTTATCGCTCCGTAGTTTTGTTTTTGTAATCCCAACCCTCCCCCCCCCTTGGCAGTTGTATTTCTCCCAAATGGAAAATATATGTAGCTGCCCATCAACGGCCCACGAACTGTATTCGGTTGTCTTTATTGCGTGATATTAACTAGCTGTTATTAGTTAAAAGAGCGTGCTCTATCAGAGTACAACACATAGAGCTGAGCTGCCACGCCATCTGCCAAATTGTACTCTGTCCGACCTTTTCCGAGACTTCTCTCTAGCTTTTTTTCGTCAACTGAAAGTGAAATTTCGAAACAAGCGAGACGGCAAGTAGCAACAGAAGAACCAAAGAAAGATTTGAAAACATGCTAAGCGCCGTAATTCACGTTATTATGACGTGTGCAGAGAAGAAAGTCCTCAAAGAGAGAACGAATTGGACTGTCCTAGTTTTGACAGTTTTCACGCTCAGTTAGATTGCAAGATTGCGAAAGTACTCAAGAAGTGGGGAGAAACACTCGACTGCCTCCCGTGTTTCTCCCTACGGAGCTCCGTACTTCTCGTGTTTCTCCCTACGGAGCTCCGTACGTCTCGTGTTTCTCCCCACACTTCTTTTGTGCTCTAGCCGCTTCCTGTGTGCTTAACAACAGAACAACAAGTTCTAGGCTCCTCAAGATCTTTGAGTTATACTGTGGGACCAGTCAATTTTTTTGTCTCGTGGGTGGGGTGGGTGAAGGATTTAAGATGGATCACATGGTTTTCAGGGGGGAACAGAGGGGGATCAGTCGTCGCCAGCAGAGTATGAAGGAGAAGATTAGAAAATTGACTGTCAATCAACTGCTAATGAAGGGATATTGTAAGAATATTGCAGCTCCTTAAGGGAGATCAAGAAAACTTCATTGTGACACAACTAAAATCCTTTGGCCCCTCCCCCAAGGGAGTTGCAAGTTTTTCCCGCGCTTCCCATGTCTCATGGGATAGCGTGCTCCCAGGTTAATTTTACTTTTGCCATTCATGATTTAAAGTACACATTGTGGTGATGTCATCAAATTTTTATGAGGAACACGCGATCAAATGAATTGATTTACACCTCCAGATAAGGTGAGAGGGATCGCTGAACAATCTATTTAAGTTATGACATACTTTATGCGGCCACCTATTCGGCTCGCTCGTTTTTGTACGAGGTATCGGCTAGGTAAATAGGCGTAGGAGTATTCAGTGTACGAAATGCATAAGCGAGAAGGCTTGAATGAGCGCTTTATAAAATGTAGGACGAAATTTATTGGGTCCAAACATTTTTTATGTAGCAAATAAAGCAATGCTTCAAGACATGCCTTTGTAAGTAAATAGGGTTGCCTAACTAATCTTGCGCCACGTTAAGAAAGCTGAAAAGAGGCACACTACTTCTAATGATCACTGCTCTTGTTCTGAAATGGGAAACCCCTTAGTGATATATCAATAAGTAATAAGTTTTGTGATGGAGTGGAATGGGGCCGGTTGAATATCATCTTGTCGAAATGGGTTGAAATATAAATAAGAGTTTTATTTTATGGTTTGGCATACTTTTCTGATTTTAGGATCAAATCTTTGTGCTTTAAAGTGTGTTGAGAAAAATTACAATAATTAAAATTTTCTTTTCAAGTGGCAGAACATTGACAAGGAGGTTACATATAGCTGGAAACAGCATACTCTTACATCTCATATCCTAGCCTATTCACACCAGAAAACATGTTTAGTTAAATTGGGTTTAACTGAATGAAAATATGAAACAGAGAATTGAAAACTAAAATTTCAGTAGGACTCAAGTAATTGTTAACTTTTATTTGCAATGTGCTGCATGTATAGTTGACAAAATTTGCTTTAAGCAGAGGCTGCCTTCTATTAAGAAAAATATTTTGAGCCATGTTCAACTAAAACATTTTAAGACATGCGTCAGCTCTTGAGTGAATGGGATATTGGAGAAATGTCACAGAATTCCAGAACCTTCAATAACTTTAACTGAATGAACAAAATGAAACTATAAAAATAATGTTACCCCTTGGCTCCTGCCTACTCACGTGAGTTTTTAGTGAAATACGAATACATTTGTGGCATTTTGATTTAATGAATTTTTTCAGTGGGAACTAATGTATATAAATTAAGGGCGATTATACAATTCTGAAATCATTTGTAAACTTTTTTACAGGATATCATCTGAATAACCAAGCTGCTGTCATGAAGATAACCCCCGTGTTAGAGGAATGGAGGCAGTCAACCAAAGGTGGTCGTTCCACTCTCATGAGACAGATGGCTATAGAGCTGTCTAGACTAGAAAATGTAGAAGTTTGTATTTTAATTCCAAGTGCCAGTCCAGAGGATAAAGAAGATGCTCAAAGATATAACATCAAGGTTTTTGAAGCTAAAAAATATCCAGGCTATGAACCAGTTGATTGTCTGCAGTTTCCTCCGGAAGGATTTAGTACTGACGTTATCATTGGTTATGGCATTAAGCTTGGATGTCACGTACAGGTCCTTAAGAATAACCTTGGCTGTAAATGGGTACATGTGGTCCTAAGAAATGCAGAAGAAACAGTATTATTCCAGAAAACCCCAGGTGCCATTTACAAAAGGGCAGAAACAGCATGAAACTGAGATAAAATTGTGTGAAAATGCTGACATGGTTATAACAGTTGGCTCTCAGCTCTATGAGACCTTTAATTCTGCTCTGCATCAGTGTAAGAAAGATCATATATTCAATCTTATACCTGGCATTTTTAATGAGACGTTTGGTGTGCAGAAGCAATACCGAGCTTCAAAGAACTTTGAAATCTTAGTATTCGGTGGAGGGAACACTGGAGACTTTGAACATAAAGGTCTGCATGGTGCTGTCAAAGCTGTGGCACAGCTTAAAAAGTATGAGCCATCATCCATTCTCAAAGTTGTTGGTGCCCCTGAGGGAGAACAAGAGAAACTGGCTGAGAGGTTGAAAGGTTTTGGGATCTCTCGTAGTCATCTGATTGTGAAAAGTTCTAATGAAGAAAGAACAAAACTGGCTCAGCTATTTTCAAAAGTGGATCTTGTTTTAATGCCTTCAGGTACTGGAGCATTTGGTCTCACAGCTTTGGAGGCATTGTCAGCAGGTGTACCAATCCTTGTTACCTATTGTTCTGGCTTGGCAGAGGCTTTAGAGGAAGTACCTTTAGGGCATGGATGCATAGTAGATCAAGAAACTGATTGGGTTGTACAAATCAAGCGAGCACGAAAACATCAAAAAACTAGATTAGAAGAGGCAAGCACGCTACGCAACATGTATAAAGAAAAATACTGTTGGAGGGACCAATGTGCTGCTTTTGTAAAGAGGCTTATGGCCTTGCATTCAGGTTGAAATTTTAATTTTATGTGCATTTAACTGAAGTACAAGAATTCAGCAATTATCTAAGTAGCTGCTTAGCACAAATCTGTTTATCATTTTGAAATAGGCTCCATGACTTGAATTAATATAAGAGTGAAATAAAAAAAGTATACATAAATTAAGAGCTGTTGTGTATCATGCAACTTAGGTCATTGCTGATTTCAAGATAATATAATGAATGTTTTGGTGCAAAAATGTTTTGATTTTCATGTGCTCATGCCACCAAACCTTAAAATGGACATAGAAATGATACCACATGACAAACTTGCTACAAAAATATGCAACAAGTATTTATCACAGTTATGTCTAAAAGAAGGTTTTGGAATCTTGTACTCAGGCTGGAAAAACAACATTACTTCCAGTGAATATAAAATCCCTTCAGTTTGATTACATCATAGGTCATGTCAGATAGCATGATACATGACACATGTTTGCTTATACGTCAGTGTCTAATAAGCTGTAGCTGTCGAAAATCTCCAGCAAAGAAAGCAATTCAGGGTCATTCAGGTCAAATTCAGAAAACTGACATGTAATAACTTTCATTGAGATCCAATGTTCCCCCAATAAAATAAAGGTACCAGAAAATGAACAAGAATGTTAAATTTTGGCACAGTTGGAAAATTAAACCAGGGTTTCTGATCCTCTTGATTAACCTCAGAGAAGATGGGAGCAACACGATGAAGGGCAGGAGTCAGGAGGCAAAGGGGCACAAAAGTACGAGAGGTGGGAGAATGTGGCATGGGAAGCGGGAGACTCTGACCACCCCGTCCTCTCCCACAGACAAGTGAGTAATTACCAGCCACTCGCTTTCGAGCTGAATGCCTTTTACCTTGGGACTCCTGTTGCATTTCCACAGCACGTTCTGTTAGATGTCAATAAACAAATTGCACAAGGCTGACTAATTAAAGCATCAGTGTGACTGTCATTCATCTAAGCCCCACATGAGTAAAACATGTTGGTGCAATTGTACTTCAACTCATATCATTACAATGGAACAAAGGAGTTAAAACCTGTATAGTGTTAATTAAGCTTTGTAAGTAACTGTGATTATATATTTTTGTGGCAAGCTTGTTATTTGTTGTAATTTCTATGTACATTTTCTAGGCTTGGTGCCTTTGAGCATATGAAAATCAAAACATCTTTGCACTAAAACATACATAGAGTGCTGAAATAAGCAATGATCTAAATTTCACAGATACGAAACAGCCCCTAATTTCTTCCAACATTTTGAATTTCACTATTGTATTAATTTATGTCATGGTGCCAAAAAAACATTAGTATGTTAATTTTGTTAAAATGTTATGTACTATGTAGCTCTATATAAAAAGGATCCAGTTTGTTAATAACAATAGGGCATATTTAAAAAATTGACAAGTGAGTAATTACCAGTCACTCGCTTTCGAACTGAATGCCTTTTCCCTTGGGACTCCTGTTGCATTTCCTCAGCATGTCCTGTTAGATGTCGATGAACAAATAGCACAAATTGCGCAAAGACAACTCATCAAAACATCATTATGACTGATTCATCTAAGCCCCAGTTGAGTAAAACATGTTAGTGCAGAAAAGAAGAAAGGGAGCAACACAATGAAGGGTGGGAGTCGGGAGGCAAAGGGGCACAAAAGTACGGGAGGCAGGAAAATGTGGTACGGAAGTGGGAGACTCTGACCCCCCTGTCCCCCCCACAGACAAGTGAGTAATTACCAGCCACTCGCTTTCGAGCTGAATGCCTTTTGCCTTGGGACTCCTGTTGCATTTCCTCAGCATGTCCTGTTAGATGTCAATAAACAAATTGTATAAAGATGACTAATCAAAGTATCAATGTGACTGTCATTCATCTAAGCCCCACGTGAGTAAAACATGTTGGTGCAGTTGTACTTCAACTCACATCATTACAATGGAACAAAGGAGTTAAAACCTGTATGGTGTTAAGCCTTGTAAGTAACTGTAATTATATATTTTTGTGGCATTAAGCTTGTTATTGTTGTTACATTTTCTAGGCTTGGTGCCTTTGAGCACATGAAAATCAAAACATCTTTGCACTAAAACATACATAGAGTGCTGAAATCAGCAATGATCTAAATTTCAAAGATACAAAACAGCCCCTAATTTCTTCCAACATTTTGGAATTCATTATTGTATTATTTTACGTCATGATGCCAAAAAAATATCAGTATATTGATTTTGTTAAAATGTTATGTACCGGATGGAGTTTGTTCATAACACTAGGGCATGTTTAAAAAATAGACAAGTGAGTAGTTAACAGCCACTCGCTTTCGAACTGAATGCCTTTTGCCTTAGGACTCCTGTTGCATTTCCTCAGCACGTCCTGTTAGATGTCAATAAACGAATAGTACAAATTGCACAAAGACTACTTATCAAAATATCAGTGTGACTGTCATTCATCGAAGCCCCAATTGAGTAAAACATGTTAGTGCAGTTGTAGTCACATACTTCGCAGCCTTTTGAATTGCCTTGGGACTCCTCTTGCATTTCCTCAGCATGTCCTGTTAGATGTCGATAAACAAATAGCACAAATTACACAAAGACAACTCTCAAAGTATCAATGTGACTGTCATTATTCTAAGTTCCACCTGAGTAAAACATGTTGATGCAGTTGTACTTCAACTCATATCATTACAATGGAACTAAAGAGGTGAAACCTGTAACAGTGTTAAGCCTTGTAAGTAACTGTGATAAATACTTGTTGCATATTTTTGTAGCAAGTTTGTCATGTGGTATCATTTCTATGTCCATTTTAAGATTTGGTGGCTTTGAGCACATGAAAATCAAAACATTTTTGCACCAAAACATTCATTATATTATCCTGAAATCAGCAATGACCTAAGTTGCATGATAAAAAACAGCCCTTAATTTATGTCTACTTTTTTTATTTCACTCTTATATTAATTCAAGTCATGGTGCCTATTTCAAAATGATAAACAGATTTGTGCCAAGCAGCTACATGAAGATAACTGCTGAATTCTTGTACTTCAGTTAAATGCACATAAAATTAATATTTCAACCTGAATGCAAGGCCATAAGCCTCTTTACAAAGGCAGCACATTGGTCCCTCCAACAGTATTTTTTTTCATACACGTTGCGTAGCATGCTATCCTCTTCTAATCTAGTTTTTTGATGTTTTCGTGCTCGCTTGATTTGTACAACCCAATCAGTTTCTTGATCTACTATGCATCCATGCCCTAAAGGTACTTCCTCTAAAGCCTCTGCCAAGCTAGAACAATAGGTAATAAGGATTGGTACACCCGCTGACAATGCCTCCAAAGCTGTGAGACCAAATGCTCCAGTACCTGAAGGCATCAAAACAAGATCCACTTTTACAAAATAGCTGAGCCAGTTTTGTTCTTTCTTCATTAAAACTTTTCACAATCAGATGACTACAAGAGATCTCAAGGCCTTCCAACCTCTCAGCCAGTTCTCTTGTTCTCCCTCAGGGGCACCAACAACTTTGAGAATATAACATGGCTCATACTCATTAAGCTGTGCCACAGCTTTGGCAGCAACATGAAGACCTCTATGTTCAAAGTCTTCAGTGTTCCCTCTGCCAAACACTAAGATTTCAAAGTTCTTTGAAGCTCGGTATTGCTTCTGCACACCAAACGTCTCATTAAAAATGCCAGGTATAAGATTGAATATATGATCTTTCTTACACTGATGCAGAGCAGAATTAAAGGTCTCGTAGAGCTGAGAGCCAACTGTTATAACCATGTCAGCATTTTCACACAATTTTATCTCAGTTTCATGCTGTTTCTGACAACTGACAATTTAGAGTCTCCGCTTACCACTTGTGGAGGAAAATTCTGATTCTTTTTATATTGTCTTGAAACTTCGAGGATGTTCTGAGCGGCTAAGAAGCTGAGCGCATGACTCTCAAAACTTGATTCCCATCCACGTACAGCGCGGAGCAAGGCCTCTAAACACCACAACAGACAGGGGATTGTTTTGGGACCGGACAGTTTATTAAATGTATATATCATACGTAAATAACACTCTAGATTATTACATAACAAAGATATTAGACGAATACACTAAACCAACGGTCCAGTAATCAAGAATAAATTACAAACACGAATGAGATTAAGGTACAATCAAAACTGTTGATGGGAGGGAAACCAAAACTTTCTTAATGTTAGAAGAAATAAACTTGTTGCTTGCTTGCTTGCAAGATTACCAATAACACGTGCACATATAGCTACTATACTAATTTCGAAATTAAAACGCTTTAGCGTGGTGAACAGCCATTGGCTCTACCCAAGTCTTATGACTCATATGCTGGACAAATTGCTCAGTCTTGTAGAAAAGGGAAAGTACTTATTTGCACCCTGCCAGTACCCAGTCCAGGCCTCCCAGTCATCGATGTCTAGATTCATATTAATAGAGATTAATATTCACGAGAAATAGAACGCAGGTACGGTGTACACGCGAGATCACGTGCGCAGCTCATTGTTCCACGCAGCCTGGTGAGGTTGCGTGCGTGTGAACCCCTGCAAAATTAACAGGGGTTTTCCAAGCCGAGGATGTTCCCATTCTCTCATCTCCGACCCCCAAAGACGGTTTAAACTGCCAGATCGGAATTATAAATAACAAGATTTAAATACTGTACTAGAGCGGTAAAAAATGAACTTTTCTCCTATATAGGTCTGGCAGTCTTCACGCTCAAAGAGCCTGTAACTAATTCCAGTGAGGGAAACACGTTCCAATTCTAGTAACTCCTCAGACCTTTAAAAGAGTTCTGAAGTCAGTGATCTAGGTAAGATCTATGGGAAATCCCTCCTACAATTTCATCCTCTTTTTCCCAGTTCACGGTCTTCAACTTGTTTTTTCCTAATCTAAAATAAGTAAGTCAAAAGTTCCCATTTTAAGGCATTTCTTTGTTCCTTCACCGCTCGAATTTTCGACCACTGAGAGTATGTAACATGCGTCATGCACATTGCAAAGATAACAGCTATCTTGAAAGCTTCCCGTAAAGCGGAAACATCGCTTCTCGCTCACTGAAGAAAGATCAGTAGCAAATCTACTGCTTTACAGGGAAACGACAGAAATGGTATATTCCAGACGAACGTGTCGTTTGAAGTACTATTTCCAAAACGAGAGCAAATGTTTCAACGGGGTCTCCAAACACCAAGAAACAAATGAAAGCACGAGGTGTTTGGATACCCCGATGAAACACGAAGCACGAGTTTTGGAAATAACTTCTCATGATCACTCTTAAAGAAATAATAAACAAAGGCTTCCAATTAGAATTGTTTGCCGTGTAACATTCCTTCCTCGATAATTTCAATATCAATGATGTTTTTTACCGGCGTAATTAATTTGTATTTATGGTACGATTTAATTTATTCTGAGATGCGAAAGTTGTTGGAGTTGCCAGCATTTACAAGTTATCGTTTAGTCAGGATGTATACCGCAACAAAGTCGGTCGAGAGATTTCGGCTGCCGAAAAGTGTGGAGGATGAGAAGAAAAGTGTTGATAATGCAGTACCGAAATCAAAAGCTTGTAAAACCAAATGGTCGTGTAAGGTTTTCGAGGAATGGAAACAGAATCGATCAGTGAAGTCCTGTACTTTGGAACCCGGCGGCCTTTTTACGACGAAAGACTTTGAATAAGGAGTACAAACTCTGGACACGGCCATTACAGATGTGTCTGCATGCAGTGTGAACTACTGGATGCCGAAGTTCGTTCAAGAAGTAAGCAACTCTTCTGTGTAGAAAAAAAATTTTCTATTTTCGAACATGCCAAGTCTAATGATTGTGAGGTAAATGTTTTTTAAATTGGCTTAAATAAGAAAATGAAACATTGTAAAGGTAAGGTTACTTGTGAGTAATTAATTTTCATTGATTTTGTGCAAGTTGTCATCGTGCATATGGCAATCGCTACAAATATTGAAGTACACTGAAGCACTATGATGAAAAAAAAAATTAAAGAAATAAAATAGCTGTTACTTGAAAAATACAAACAAGCTTGTCACTGGATGGCTTTCGTTCCATGTCGAAAAAAACAATGGTCACTTTTTCACCTCAGGATCTTCTTGATAATAATAGTAATAATAATAATAATGATGATAATGACAATGATAATGATGATAATGATAATGATGTCGATGAAGATGATGATGATGATGATAACAAATAAATAAAAAGCTGCTGTTTTATGAGTTTTAGTCGACTAAGTCAGTCCCGCGCTCTCACAGTAGTGAAAATTGTTGGAAAACTGACTGCCTTCAGCAGGCTCACTCGAAGAAATTTCTTGGGAAATCTAACAAT